>NC_056737.1:110757969-111057969 GCF_019279795.1 Protopterus annectens | reverse complement strand
TGACATCACAGGGGGGAATGGCAGAAAGAAATGCAGTTCATTGGAGGTCAGTGTTACATGACAGATGTCAGACACATATCATGGAAAGAGGAGTGCCACAAGATAAGCATGGGAAAGTCAAGAAATGGAAGGTGTACACTGTTGCTTACACCAAAGTTTCTTGCTGTGCGTGTATGCGCACGTGTGCGCGCCATGAGGTGCGAGTAGGGCAGTGTGCGCACGTGTAAGGCAGACTGAGCATGTGGGAGCCTGTTGGCAGACTTGTAAGACTGTTTGCACTGGTGTGCATGCGTTGTAACCCAAATAAGTAGATTCTGAACCGTGTAAGCATGTGTGTGCACATGTAAGCCACTGTGAGCGTGTTTCTGCTGGTATGCGCGTTGCTCCCCCCTGAGGAAACAGAAAGGAAACAGGAAGCAACAGAATTAGTAGGAAGCTAGCAGGGAATACTGCTGGAGCTAGCAGGTGAAAACAATTAGAAGCAGGCAATTACACAGGCAGAATAGTAGCCCAACCAAGCACTTAAAACTCTGCAAACAGCAGTGCAGGATGTTTCTCTCAAGAGACACTGCAAGACAGGAGTAAGCTATTAGAAGTGAAAACTGAAAAAGCTGAACTCAGAGCAGAAATGCTACGGGCTGCCATAGCTGTCATAAGGAGACATAGGCTACTTGCTGAGGGTGGTGACAATGCAAATGGTGCCAGACAACCCACAGTGAGGAGATAGAGAAGAGTGTACAGGCCCAGGGTCACCTACCATGGGTTACATGAGCTGGAGATAGTGGAGCGCTATAGAGTGGACAAAGACCTCCTGCAGCAAATTGTTGAGCGGTGCAGGCCATGCCTCACACACAGAACCAACAGAGGGGAACCCATCCCAGCAGAAACCAAGGTATGTGTTGGCCTAAGAATACTAGCAACAGGTACCTTCCAAAGACCAACTGGTGATATGATGAGGATATCACAGGCATCAGCCTCCAGGGTACTGCACCAGTTCCTGGATGCCATGTCAGCACATGTCGGTGATCATGTATATTTCCCCAATGCCCGTGAGGTATTGGCCAGCAATATACGTCTCTTCCAGCAAATAGTGGAATACCCTGAGGTAGTGGGTGCAATAGATTGCACGCACATATGCATCAAAGCACCAGCCGGTGAGCGGGGTAGGGCCTACATTAACCACAAGGGCTTCCCTTCCATCAACTGCCAGGTCATGTGTGATGCCCAGGACATAATAACGAATGTGTGTGCTGGCTGTGCTGGGAGCTACCATGATTCCCATATTTGGCATTTGACGCAGCTGTACCAGACATTCGCCAATGGGGACATCCCATATGGACACCTAGTGGGGGATGCAGGTTGTGCACTGGAGCCGTGGCTGATGACACCCATCAGAAATGCACACACACCTGAACAGGAACGCCATAATGAGGCACACGCACAAACACATAATGTAATAGAGCATGTGTTTTGGATGCTCAAGTCACGGTTCCAGTGTCTGGACACATCTGGTGGAGCCTTGCAGTACTCACCAACTACATGTACCCAAATTGTCATGGTATGTGCTATGCTACATAATATGATCTTGCGAAAACACCTGCAGCAGGACCAGCATAGGGCCGGGCCAAACAGCCCCCCACCATTGCCAAGGCCATCATAGGCAGAGCGTGACTCGGAGGAGGAACAACCTGAGCCTGCCCCAGTAGGCAGAAGGAGGCATGCCCAGTATGCCCTGGCCTTGGCAAAGAGGCAACACATAGCACATACACTGGCTCAGTAGGAACCCTGGGAATGATACCCCTCTCTGACTCACTCATATAATAACAAGGATGCCTAAAATGACATAACCTGCTCTCAAACATGTACAGGGAGTGTAGTATGTGCATCCAACAGAGGCAGCCCTGCAGCACCACCTGAGGCATGAATGCCATGTGTTAAGCAATGTAACACCATGTAGTATATGCACACTTGATGACCCTGACTAACATCCTACCCTCACCAAGCATGATGCCACAATATGACGATGAGATGATCAATTGCAATAATTGGCTGAAGTATTGCAGTTAGTCAAAGGGGATCCAATGTGGGCCAGTCTGGGATGACATGCTGAGCATGACATGATGCTCCACCTGCTAGAGGTGGCGTGCACCTATCAGTCCAGGCCTTATGGATACTGGCAAAGGCTGTTGTTACCCACAACGTGCCCTGAATAGGTAAGGCTCAAAATACAAACCCACCGCCATAGGTATCACAAGGGATAAGAACCTAGATGTAATGCTACCCAATGCCAGAAGTCTAAACAGCAAGATGCATATAGTCTAAACTCCCCCAGTATGGAGAATGTTGATATCTGTCCTGTAACAGAAAACTGGGTCAAGGCTCACAACACCACCCTAACACTACCAGGTTACACCTCATACTGTGCTGTACAGCCTCAAAACATGGAACAAGCTACAAAAGGAGGGTGACTAGCAATAATTGTCAAGGATAACCACACCCCCATGTTGGTACCACAACAAGAAGCAGGATGGACTAACCATGGTCAAGTAACAGTGGCTAAAACTGCCTCCCAGTTTATAGCCTGCTACAGACTACCATCCTAACACCAGGAACTGCACTTGGCCTATGTTGGAATACATGAATATATCAAGCCCTCCAAACCACATTATATTGGTTGACTGAAAATACCCAAACATAGACTGGGAGCATTATACTAGCTCCAACACTGTAGGACAAAAGTTCCTAGAATCCATAAACCAAAATGCCCAGGAACAACGTACCACTCCCACAAGAGGGGTAAGCATACTGGATGTGATAATCAGCAACATGGGTACTGGATGGCAAGATGAGAAGTGTATCCCTCACTGGTAAGACCAGACCATAGAGTAATCACACCGGATATACACATCCTGACCACAGTCCCTGGCCAGAAAACCACAGTGAAAAACATGTGTAAAGCAAAAGTTGCACTCCTCCAAACTGATGTGGAATCCATTAAAGGCCCTGTACAGGTGCAAAATATGGGCCACACTTCAGAACCTGTTATACAGGCATTCCATGAACACTGCCAGGAATGCTTGGATTATGCAATCCCAAATAAAACCAAGACACAATGCCATACACGCAGGCATCTGGCATGGTGGACTCCAGCCATTACCAAACCATGCAAGAGAATGAGGAAGCTACTACATGATAGAGCAAACATAAAAAGGGAAGTAATCACTGATCAGTAGTATGGCAATAAAATATGTCCACACATACAATCCACTAAGGCCAGCTACAACAAGTTGAATCTGTGAATCTTGAGGCAATGTTACACCTGCCCCAAGTACACAGACAACCCTCAACTCCCCCCAAGAAATACAAATATATGTGAGAGATGCAACCATTTATCCAAACCGGAGGCTGAGCTCCCTCAACTCAGTGCTGTCAAAACTAGTCAGGAGAAGAAGGTAACCACACACACCACAAACCCAGTCCCACATAGACCTATCACAACTGCAAACTAAAGACATAAACACAGAAAAACATTCCCGGAGGCCCTAATTACAAACACACCACATCAACAGAGGCCTCCAAAGCAGACACCCAAGCAACCACTACCTCCAAACATAGCACATGCAACACATAGTACACAAAGCTGGTGTGCCAAACAGTCACAGGCCAGAAGGAGAAACAACATGCCTGATACAGTTGTAATAGGTGACTCCATAGTCAGACACACTACTGTCCCGCTCACCAGACTGAACAAGGGAAAGGGTACAGTAAGCTGCCTGTAGGCTGCTACAATATGCCACATAACAGAAGTACGCAGGTCACCCCAAAGCAAGTAGAAATATGATGCAGTCATTGTCCATGCTGGCGTGAATGACCTGAGATGTACCTCCCCGGACTACATGAAAAGAGACATAGATGAGCTCTCCAATTATGTAGTCCAGGCCAGTATGACACTGACCGTTTTCAGCATTCTACCTTCACCAAGAATGATGCTACAGTACAAACACAGAATGATCAGCTTTAACAAGTGGCACAATTACTGGTGTCATTCCAAGGGGATCCAATGTCTGTCTGCTTGTGATGTCATGCTTGACAAGTCACGCTGCTGTTCCAGGGATGGCTTGCACCTGTTACCCCTGGGCATCTGGATATTGGATAAGGCTTTTGCCACCTCCATAGAGCCTTTCATAGGCAAGGCTGAAAAGACTAACCCACCACCCTAGAAAACATAAGTGGAAAGAAACATAAGGGTAATGCTGACCAATGCCAGACATGTAAACCTCAATATGCATGCTCCTGAGGCCCTTCCCAGTATGGAGAACATTGATGTCCGTGCAGTAACAGAAACCTGCAGCAAGGCTCCTGACAGCACACCAGCACTACCAGGTTATACCTCATATCATGCGTTATGGCCCCAAAACCTGGACCAAAACATAAAAGGAGGGGGAGTATCCATATTCAGCACAGACACCCACATGTCCAGGTAACTGACAGTGCACAAAGCATCGGAGACCACCCATGTGCAACTAACCATAGGCAAAACTGCTGTACAGTCTGTAGCATTCTACAGACCACACTCTCACACACAGGAACCCCACCCAGCCATCCTGAAGACACTGGACAGTATGAATGTCTCACCAAATACCAAACAAGGTACTCACAAATTACCACATAGGTGGAAATCCATTATGTATGGAAGGAGTAATCAGGGACCTAGGGATACAAGTGGACAGTAACCTGTTATGTGACACTCACATTGCCAATGTGGCTAGGAAGACTGTCTATATTGGACACCGTATCATGAAAGGATTCACATCTACATCAACAGAGGTCTTTGTGCCCCTATACTGTTCTCTTATCAGACCCATAATCTAGTACAATGCCTCATTTGGGATGTACCTTACCTGACACCTGCAGCAGTTAGAAAGACCTCAAAGGTACCTCACCAAGAGGATAAAGGGTCTCAAATATATGTCATATGCTGCCTGGCTGTAGACACCCCAGCTGAATGCAGTCACATACTGCCTACACAGAGGCATTGTATGCCTGTTGTACAAGGCCATGTCCAACACAGGAGTAATGGACATGCTCCACCCCAGAAAACCCAAATCCATCGGAGCTGTGAGAGTGAGAGATGTCAACCTCAACACATAATGAAATAGGATGTGCTGGAGAGACAGATACATAACCCAGAGGCTCCCTACACCCTGGAGCAGAATCCCACTCCATGTTAGGCAGAGCCCCTCACTGACACTCTTCAACAGGAATCTTGCCAAGTGGATGGATGATCGTAGATGTACACTGGGGGTCTTCACTGTGTCACGTCCAGACAGAGGCACAGTAAAGTAAATCATAAATGGCCATAATATTCACATAGCAAGGGGTGGCGAAAGCCACACACACTCTGGCTTGGCTTATAAATGCCCTAGGGTGGATAGCCTAGTATGAACCTATGAACCTATGAAGATACAAATTGTACAGGACACTAAGGATAATCACAAGGCTTTCTTAACTGATGGTAGGAACCTTGTTGGGAATTCACAGATATGCTCTGAATCACTCAAATATTACAAACAACATACCAAACACACACACATATTGCCAACATCCAACCTGACAGGTGCAGTGCAAACCCCCCCCCAAAAATGCAAAATATCAGAGTGCTGGCCCCCTGACATCGCAGATGCTGAGGTAACAGCCAGCATCTACAAAGCAAAACACACAGCATCAATGGTATGAGATGGTGTCCTGGGCTGAGTCCAACATGGACTCCAAGAAGAATGGAATGCCAAATAACACTACTGCTCAATGTCAGCCTTACCACAGGATATGTACCCAAAGAGCAGTGTACAACAACAGTGGTCCTTCTCAACAAAGGTGTTGCCTGAATGGATACTGCAAACTACCTCCCCAGAATCCTGACAAGCTTGGTCTGCAAAGCCATGGAAAGGATCAGCATGTACCGCAGACATAAAGATATTGGGGACCTACTGACACCGGACCCTACCCAGTGTGGCTTTCTTAAGTGCAGATCCTGCCCCTTAAACATGTTTGACTCATTTGAAACAGTCATTAAGGTCATTGATGAGGGGAATGTGGTCCACACAGCGTAGCTGGACCTTGCAAAGGCTTCCATACAATACCCCACGTGTTCATTATAGATAAGCTCATCAGCTTAAATATAAACCCCTATGTCAGTAGAGGGGTTGCAAACCAGACCAAGGACAGAACTGACATGGTCAGACATGCTGCAGCCATGTCAGACTACAAATCAGATATAACTGGCATCCCACAAGGCTTGGTCCTGGGACCTCCCTCATTTGGTATATATGTCCCATAGGTACAGGCCAACATAGAAGGACTGTGTCTAAACAAGTTTGCAGAGGACTACAAACTGGCCACCATATCTGACCCACCAGCTGACACAAGCATCCCACAAAAGGGCCACATAGAAACAGACAACTGGTGCCATAGCCATGTTAGCAAGCTAATTGCAGAAAAGTGTATAGTCAACCCTCATGGATATACAGTAAGTGCCCACCAATTACCACATAGGTGTTAACCCATTAAGTACTTAACATGTAATGAGAGACCTGGGGACACAAGTTGATAGATATCCTGCATTGGACAAGCATGTGGCTGTAGTGGTTACAGAAACATACCATATACCCACCTAATCATGAAGGTTGTCAGATCTGGATAAGGGGAGGTCATTGTGGCTCTGCAGTCATCCTCAGCGTTACAATTGACTACAATAGCCCCTGTGGGATGTACCTCAGCAGACACCTCCATCAACTGTAAAGTCCCCAAAAGTACCTCACCAGGAGTATCAAAGAGCTTGAGCAGATGCCATGTGTTGCCTGATTAAACAAACTGCAGCTCCACACACTGCCATACTGCCCACCCAGAGGCAAGCTGTGCCTGATCTATAAAGCCATGTCCAAGCTGGAATCAATGAACATGCTGCACCTTGTACAATCTGAATGGCAGTGAGCTATGCACATGAGAGACCTGAACCCCAGCACTGACATACATAGGACAATCTGTACTGAATGATCCATAACACAGAAGCCACCCCCACTCTTGAGTAAACTCCCAGTACAGGTTAGCCAGAGAGTCACTCATTGACTCTCCTCAAGAGGAATCTTGATGAGTGGATGGGAGATGGTAGGTTTACCCTGGGTATCACTGTTATGTCACGGGTAGACGGAGGCACAGTATACTAACCATGATATATGTCATGGCAAACTCCACTTGCAATGTGTGTCGAAGGACAAACACACTCTCCGACTAGCATTAGAAGTGGCCTACGGCACATCGCTAGTGTTTACCAATGTACACCTATGTTGTGAAATACACTACCAATGTTGGACAAGCCTGGTTTAAGTAGTTCATATCTGAACATAATGCAGCATGGTCAGATGTGCACAACTGGCCCCTAACCAGTCTGTTGTGCTCACTATGAAAATGTAAAGTAGTGATACGACTAAAGCCCAGGATACTGTCCACCACAGTGAAAGTACTGAACCAGTACACTATACGGTACTACAGTGTTAGGTCAGTATGAAAGGATGTTGACAAATGTATGCAAAGTATCCCATGCAAACCCTGCAGGCACAGTATAATCCCTGTTGTGTTCAGACACAAAGCAGTTGGACAGTAAGTACACAACATGACACACAACACACAACCATAAACGTGAGATATTGTTGAAGTTCACACTCATCCACAAATGTGGTGGGCTGCAGAGTTCAACATATGGAAAGCTCACACTGGGCATGCTCGCACACTTTGATAAATGAGACATATGTCAGACAACATGCCATGGAAAGCCTGAACTGGGCATGCTCACACACTTAGGCCAAATCTCAGTTTAGCAGTTGGCCACACATATCTGGTATTTGTACGTGTTATTCCAGGAACCAACCACATTACAGCAATCTGCCCAGTGCACACAGTTAAATGACTACAGAGACATAAGTGATATAGTGGATCCCTCTCATATTCAAACATCTTCCACAGATACACAAGTTGTTCATAGAAACAGGGAATGCTATGGCAATAAAGACCTGAAAACAGTCTATCAGCAACAAATATTGTGCATCTGACAATTAAACATATGGGTGTAGAGGTCAACACTAGGCTGTTTTCCCTAAGGAATGACAGCTTAGCCAGAATGTGCTTGGCGTCTGCCTCCCCAGTACAGTAGGCTACTGTGCCACTGTAAAGTAGGTCACATAAGGCACCGTGTGAGGCTAGTGTGCTGTGCCTCTGTCAAGCAGGGACACAGTGGAGATCCCAGGGGTTGAATTTGCTAAGCCACATTCATGTTGTTGGTGTGTGCTGGAAGAGGGTTGCTGAGGACCTCTAACAGTAAGTGGGCGTCAATAACAGACTGAGGGGAGCCTTATCTGCATTGTCTGGACAATTTCACTGTCAACACTTTGTCGTGATGATTATGAGGGATTGAAGTGTCTTGCCAGTACTGTTCAGAGATGTCCTCCCTCTGTGGGCTACTGCTCTGTAATGTATTAGCTCACTCTGTCTGTTGGACAGCTCATATATGGCTGGTGTACACCTGACAGGTGTCCTGTTGTGGAGGAGTCATGGGTATATTTGGGCTAGCATGATCAATGCAAACCTTCCACATGCTCATAGAATGCAATTGTCAAGGATTATGCAGAGTGGCCTGTATAACCCCCCCCCCCCAGCATGGGTCCTTTGAAGTCTTCCACACCATTATTCACAAGTGTAAAGTCTGCTTTTGATAAATACACTTTGTTTGCAGTGACAACCTTGCCTGGGGGTGGGGATGGGATATGGATGTCCAGGGAAAGGTGGGTATGGTCAGATATCAACAATGGTGGTCTACCTCTGGTGTGGAACAGTGAGTACCCATGTTGCAGATGGTCAGGTGCAATATGTATTCCCCCTTGTGGCTGTGGTGAGTGGTTCTGCCATAGCACATGGACTCACAAATTGTAGTGGCTGTAGGGTAATGTTGTAGAGGCCTGAGTAGTTCTCACACACAATATACCTGTACCTAATGTTAACAACTGAAATGGTGTATGTGAACACCTGCATATCTTGGCACTGTTCCCAGGGAAGCAAAGTGTGTGTCCTGGATGTGGGAGGGGTGGTCCAAACTGGTTGTGTTGTGTGTTACAGGTCCTGTGGTCACAAATCATGGTATAGAACATAACCTGCCAGTGCTGATGTGCATATCTGACCCTGAAGTAGGTGGCTGCAAATGCATATATATGCTATCCCCCACCTGACAGGTAGTACTAGATGTACATACCTCTGTAGAAATAATGATGTCAGCACCCTATAAATACTGTAGGTGCAGAGCAGATGCCCAGTAATTTGGATAGTGTGCTCTGCTAATGCGTCTCTCTCGTGTCGTAATATAGTTAGGTAGAGGTTTGAATCCTGCAAATGCGGGGTTGGTGTGTGTGCAATTCTGTGTGAAATAAATGTCCCTTTTGGCAACTAGGAGAACACACTACAGGATGCACATTCCCCTTTCTAAACACTGATGATGTCAGCACCCTATAAGTACAGCAGGAGAAGGGAAACCTCCCAGTAATGTGAATAGCACGTTCCGCTAATGCATCCGTCTTGAGTGTCATAACATAGATAGGTAGGGGTTTGAATCCTGCAAGTAAGTGTGTGTGAGAGGAGTTAGTGTGTGTGCAATTCTGTGTGAGGGAAATGTCCCTTTTGGCAACTGGGAAAACACACTACAGGATGCACATTCCCCTTTCTAAACACTGATGATGTCAGCACCCTATAAGTACAGCAGGAGAAGGGAAACCTCCCAGTAATGTGAATAGCACGTTCCGCTAATGCATCCGTCTTGAG
This sequence comes from Protopterus annectens, assembly GCF_019279795.1. Classification (NCBI taxonomy): domain Eukaryota; kingdom Metazoa; phylum Chordata; order Ceratodontiformes; family Protopteridae; genus Protopterus; species Protopterus annectens. The sequence continues at coordinate 111,048,108 of NC_056737.1, read as the reverse complement.
TGTCATAACATAGATAGGTAGGGGTTTGAATCCTGCAAGTAAGTGTGTGTGAGAGGAGTTAGTGTGTGTGCAATTCTGTGTGAGGGAAATGTCCCTTTTGGCAACTGGGAAAACACACTACAGGATGCACATTCCCCTTTCTAAACACAGATGATGTCAGCATCCTATAAGTACAGCAGGAGAAGGGAATCCTCCCAGTAAGGTGAATAGCATGCTCCGCTAATGCGTCCATCTTGAGTGTCATAACATAATTAAGTAGGAGTTAAAATCCTGCAAATGTGTGTGTTTGTGTGAGGGGGTTAGTGTGTGTGCAATTCTGTGTGAGGGAAATGTCCCTTTTGGCAACTGGGAAAACACACTACAGGATGCACATTCCCCTTTCTAAACATTGATGATGTCAGCACCCTATAAGTAAAGCAGGAGAAGGGAATCCTTCCAGTAATGTGAATAGCATGCTCTGCTAATACGTCCATCTTGAGTGTCATAATATATTTAGGTAGGGGTTTAAATCCTGAAAATGGCAAGTGTTTGTGTGAGGGGGGTTAGTGTGCGTGCAATTCTGTGTGAGGGAAATGTCCCTTTGGCAACTGGGAAAACACACTACAGGATGCACATTCCCCTTTCTAAACACTGATGTCAGCACCCTATAAGTACAGCAGGAGAAGGGAATCCCCCCTGTAATGTGAATAGCATGCTCCGCTAATGCATCCATCTTGAGTGTCATAACATAGTTAGGTAGGGGTTGAATCCTGCAAGTGTTTATATAAGGGGGGGTTAGTGTGTGTGCAATTCTGTGTGAGGTAAATCCCCCCTTTTGGCAACTGGGAAAACACACTACAGGATGCACATTCCCCTTTCTAAACACTGATGATCTCAGCACCCTATAAGTACAGCAGGAGAAGAGAATCCTCCCAGTAATGTGAATAGTGTGCTGTGCTAATGCATCCGCCTTGAGTGTTATAACATAGTTAGATAGGGGTTTGAATCCTGCTAATGGCAAGTGTGTGTGCTTGTATGAGGAGGGTTAGTGTGTGTGCAATTCTGCGTGAGGGAAATGTCCCTTTTGGCAAATGGGAAAACACACTACAGGATGCACATTCCCCTTTCTAAACACTGATGATGTCAGCACCTTATAAGTAGAGCAGGAGAAAGAAAGCCTCTTATTAAGGTGAATAGCGTGCTCTACTAATGTATCTGTCTTGAGTGTCATAACATAGTTAGGTAGGGGTTTGAATCCTGCAAATAGCAAGTGTGTGGGGCAGCTGGTGCATTTTGGGTGGAAGTAGAGAGTGTGCAGTTACATGTGTAAAAGAACCGACCCTTTTGGCAACCAGTACAACACAGCAGCTGGTGCATTTTCCATTCTCTACACAGAGATGATGTCAGCACCCTACAAGTACAGCAGAAGAGGGCAAATCTCCCAGTAATGCAAATAGAACACTCTGCTACTGCGTCTCACACTACTGTCATAGCACAGTTAGTTATGGCTTTGAATTCCACACATGCCACGTGTGTTTTTGTCACACAGAATGCCCATATGTGTGAGTTGTTGTTCACAATAATGCATGACATCGATTAAACCAGTAATGGCAATTGACACAGATGATGTATGTGTGTGCCAAATACACATATGTACCTGTGATCTTCAATAGTTCCCATGTCTGATGCCTGCCACATGTGAATACATGGTATTTGCACTGGATAACATTATGACTGTGGTCTTCTGTGCGGGGGGGGGTGGAAGTAGAGAGTGTGCAATTACATGTGTAAAAGAACCGACCCTTTTGGCAACCAGTACAACACAGCAGCTGGTGCATTTTCCAGTCTCTACACAGAGATGATGTCAGCACCCTACAAGTACAGCAGAAGAGGGCAAATCTCCCAGTAATGCAAATAGAACACTCTGCTACTGCTTCTCTCACTACTGTCATAGCACAGTTAGGTATGGCTTTGAATTCCACACATGCCACGTGTGTTTTTGTCACACAGAATGCCCATATGTGTGAGTTGTTGTTCACAATAATGCATGACATCGATTAAACCAGTAATGGCAATTGACACAGATGATGTATGTGTGTGCCAAATACACATATGTACCTGTGATCTTCAATAGTTCCCATGTCTGACGCCTGCCACATGTGAATACATGGTATTTGCACTGGATAACATTATGACTGTGGTCTTCTGTGCGGGGGGGGTGGAAGTAGAGAGTGTGCAATTACATGTGTAAAAGAACCGACACTTTTGGCAACCAGTACAACACAGCAGCTGGTGCATTTTCCAGTCTCTACACAGAGATGATGTCAGCACCCTACAAGTACAGCAGAAGAGGGCAAATCTCCCAGTAATGCAAATAGAACACTCTGCTACTGCGTCTCTCACTACTGTCATAGCACAGTTAGTTATGGCTTTGAATTCCACACATGCCACGTGTGTTTTTGTCACACAGAATGCCCATATGTGTGAGTTGTTCACAATAATGCATGACATCGATTAAACCAGTAATGGCAATTGACACAGATGATGTATGTGTGTGCCAAATACACATATGTACCTGTGATCTTCAATAGTTCCCATGTCTGACGCCTGCCACATGTGAATACATGGTATTTGCACTGGATAACATTATGCCTGTGGTCTTCTGTGCGGGGGGGGGGGGTGGAAGTAGAGAGTGTGCAATTACATGTGTAAAAGAACCGACCCTTTTGGCAACCAGTACAACACAGCAGCTGGTGCATTTTCCAGTCTCTACACAGAGATGATGTCAGCACCCTACAAGTACAGCAGAAGAGGGCAAATCTCCCAGTAATGCAAATAGAACACTCTGCTACTGCGTCTCTCACTACTGTCATAGCACAGTTAGTTATGGCTTTGAATTCCACACATGCCACGTGTGTTTTTGTCACACAGAATGCCCATATGTGTGAGTTGTTGTTCACAATAATGCATGACATCGATTAAACCAGTAATGGCAATTGACACAGATGATGTATGTGTGTGCCAAATACACATATGTACCTGTGATCTTCAATAGTTCCAATGTCTGACACCTGCCACATGTGAATACATGGTATTTGCACTGGATAACATTATGACTGTGGTCTTCTGTGCAGGTGCTACATGTGGTATGTGTATATACAGTGTGAGTTGTATATGGTATCATCATAGCAGTGAGGGATACACATCTGGTCTGGGGCATATAGTCTACATGTTGTTGATGAACAGGTGCTGCATGTTTTCACCTGTTGTGGGTGTGGTAACAAGTTGTCCCATAGCAATGCAGTGACTACATGCTAGGAACCTTTCAGCTAGGGTGTTGTAGCTACAGTAATTCATCAGCATTCAGTAATACGTCAGCATTCCTGGTGAGGGTATGATGCCAACCAAGGTCAGGGTCATACCAGCCTGTGCAACATGCTCAGAGAGCCCTTCTATGTTCCCTATCATGTAGTCCAGGGAGGTACATCACAGGTCAGCCATAGTGGCATGGACAATGACTGAGTCATATGTGTCCATGCCTCTGACTGACCTGTATGCTTGTGTTATGTGGTGGACCATAGTGCCCCACGGGCATATCACTGTGACCTTCACCTTGTCCAGCCTGGTGAGCGGGACCTCACTGTACCGGACAATAAAGGTACCTAACACAACTGTAGCAGGTGTGTTGTCTAGCCGTACAGGCTGTGACTGTTTGGCACACAGGATTTGTGTGCTATGTGTTGCACGTGCTGTGTTCCGGCTTAACATATGCCTGTGTGCCAGCTGCAGAGGTGTCTGCTGCTCAGGCAGGATGCTATTCTGAGGCTCTACAAATGGCTCAGTGTGTTCACGTGTTTGGATTGCTGTCAGTGTAGGTCTACATCAGACTGGTATTGTAGTCACTGTAGTATTTCATGCCACCTGACAGGTTATGCCAGTACTGGGTTCAGAGTGCTTAGTCCCCAGTTTGGCTATGTGGTTGCATCTCATACATGTGTTGTACGTCCATGTGTAGGGGAGAGGGTTGACTGTGTACATGTGGCAGCTGTGACATTGCCACATGACCCACATATTCCACAACTGTACCATAGAGGTGACTGACAAGTGACCTTTGCACATGCTACCATAGTATTGTGATTGCCATGGTGATTAACAGCACATAGGGCAAATGGGGAACAAGGTACAGAAGGTGAGTATGTGAGGGTGTAGTGTTTGTGATTAGTTAGCACTGGCATATATGACTACTCACGTGGACAAATGCCAGGTAAGTCATATGCAATGTGTCACAGGCAACGTACATGTGAACAGGACAAACAGTGACGTTCTGTCAAGTGAGACATGGACATACATATAGTAAGCTATGCAGATGTCACTAGGAGTCCACAGAAGCTTTGTAACTCTGCATTGCAGGTGGGATCAGTGTTCCAGGTAACTGCAAGCAAACATGCATGCAAACAAAGCTACAGTAAGCAGGGCTGCATGTAGTCCATTGTACAACAAACAAGCTGTACCACTTCCAGTAGGTAACAGTGCAAATATGCAGGCACTATACACATGTACATGGAAATACACAGGTCAGATGGCTAGGGTCCAGTCTCAGTGCACACAAGTGTACAGACCACATACCGTCAGGATGTACAATAACTGGATGGAAACCCAGGTGCTCATACCTGCAGTAATACACATGTCGAATAACAGATACTGAGCCTTCACTCAGTGGTTCCATACTTAGTAGGATGTATGCTACCTGTCCTGCCACCACAGTATCCCTGACATTTATGGGGACTCTCCCTCCTGTGAAAGTTAGTTTTGTGTGTTGGGGCTGTCTAGCATGGTATGAGATGTGAGCTTGCAGTGCTAGGGTGCTCCTGTGTGTCCTGTACCAGTCGTGTAGTACTGCACACATATCAACATCCTCAAACATCCGCATTGCAGAGTCAAGTGTGGGCAATATGCCACTTGCAGTTTACATGTCCATCATTGCGTATCAATACTTTCATTACCTTATCCCCTGTGCTACCTATGTATGTAGCCTTCTGTTGACATCCTTACCACCAGTATGCCAACATGTGCAGATGATACACTATGGTACTTACCATGGGTGTAGAAAACAGTACAAGACAATCATACCCTTACTGCATCAGGCATGCTGGGATATACCCACAATTATATCAGCACACAGTACAGTTAACAACATGATACTATTACTACACATCTATGTAGTCACCCTGTGCATCAGCAACATGTTAACCTGTACCTGCACTGATGTTACAGATTGCAGGAGGTGGCACAGTTTCATCATATGCACAGGGTGTGAACTTGGTATGCCTGAGTCTGCCACTGATACCACCAATTGACATGTATGTGGATGTGTGTTGGTGAGGGACAGCAGAACAAGGTGGGGCAATATTGATGCAGTGTGTGCATGTATGCAGTAGCCCTAGGTGTTGTCAATTCGCATGTGTGTATGGATGCACACAGTTCCACCTCATGGTTGCCATATACTGGTGTTTGTGGACAGCCACAGACTGTACCTGCCAGGTCATACAGATCAGTGTCTCTGGCCACGGACATGGTACCTGTGCCTTGCAGGGGTGCTACGGACCATATCCGGTACCAATCCAGACTGGGTACTGTCATCAGAAGCAGGTGTTCATTGACTGGACACAGATCCCTGTTGGTCCTGTCCAGAGCCACGTGCACGTGGTCTCCTGGGGCGGTCTGATGACAGCAAAGACCCAGCGTTGCTGGGGCTCCTGCTGGCACTATGGGGGCAGCCACGGCCCTGTTGTCATCCGCAATGACTGCCAGCTGCTGCTGCTGTTGCTGGCATACGCCCACGTCGACGCCTCAACCATCCACCATTGCCCTGGCGCATGGACATGTAGTTGTGGAACCAATCTAATATGTCCCCACAACGTCTGTTTATGACATCGGTGAAATTATGGATGGCAGCCGCAATGTCACGCATACTGTCAGTCATGAGTGTGCGACATGCTGTCAGCTCCCTCAGACCCTGTCTGGTGTACCGTTCCATATGTGACTGTGCCTGCATGACAGCCCGAAACATAGCTGAGGTTGTAAGACCTCTGTGGGCATGTCTGACAGGGGCATTACGCCCACGGATGCTCCCATGAGAACCCCTGGACATATGTCTGTGTGGTACCATCTCAGGGCCATGCCCATGGCTGCTGTGTGGGGAAGCATGTGCCACAGATACCACATTACCCTGGACAATGCCCACTGTATCCTGTCCATCACCTAGGGACATTGGTGACAAAGGCTGTATTGGCAGGATGACTGTGCGCATTGATGGGGTTGACAGCTGTGTACTGTCAATTGGCTGACCAATGACCGACCCTGGCATACCTTCCTGTGCCATTACACAGATGTCATCATTATCAGTACCGGTGGCACCTGATTCAGGTTCCCTGCTGCATGACACCAGAGCAGCACCAGAACCTGTGGGAGGGAAACAGGAAACACAGTTTACAATGTCTACACAATGTTACCAGTGATGCACACATGCACAGGTACACACATGCACACATGCACAGGTGCACACATGCACACATGCACACGTGCACACATGCACACATGCACACATGCACAGGTGCACACATGCACACATGCACACGTGCACAGGTGCACACGTGCACACATGCACACATGCACACATGCACACAGTTGCACACATGCACACAGTTGCACACAGTTGCACACTTGCACACAGTTGCACACTTGCACACTACTCAGTATGCAAGATATGAACACACAGACACAGACACACCTGCATGCATACACAGAGCACTACTAAGTGAGCCTAATATTACTATTACTATCAAGACTATTAAAGGTATTGTTAATACACACTCACCAGCATGGGTAGGCTGCATTGCTGTTACACCGCAGGGACCTGCAGAAGTGAGGAAATTAATGTCAGTGGGCACAACTGTGCCATTGTTACTGAGTATGATACAGGTCAGTAGTACAACAGTTGCCTTTCACAGGTCAGCTGCTGATATTGAGAATATCACACTTGCACATTAAATACTATGATGACAGCTACAAACCAAGAACACACCTCACACATGCATTAACTACCAGTGTACACAACAGTCAACTATACATATGGCATATTACCTGCACGCTCGTAGTCTTGCTGCTGTGTGGCTCCAGCCTCCATCATAATGCAGGTCTGCTGCTGTTGTTGTTGTTGGCGGGCTGGAGCCACAACACTTATGAGTAGTCCCTCCAGTCTGGTGAGTTGGGGATGTGTAGCCACCCCACCACCTGTGGCAACCTGTTGCCTGTGGATATCCGATGCACGCTGATGGACATTTCTGATTAAATCACTGCAGTGATGTCGTACCTGCTCATATGTCCTATTATGCGTGCCTATGTCATTTACCCGACGGACCCGGTCTTGCCACAGTGCAGCCCTCTCCTGCTGATTCTGGCTGGTGCGGGAAAAGAGTATTGCATAATCCCGCACCAGGCTCTGGTGTATTTCCTCATCCTCAGCTGCAGAGTACGCTGGATTGCGCTGGTGAGCCATGGTCCTGAAAAAGGAAATAACATGATATCAGCAAAATATGTCAGCAGAATTTGGCACACATACTACACATGCTACTCAGCTGTTGTGATACAACATATCTCACATATATAGCATCTGTTTGTCTATTGGTGGATACACATGTAAATGGCCAGGTATCAGTGCTCAGCCAACAACTGTGCAACAGAACCTGGCACACTCCATACGACATACTACGAAACCCCAGCAGTCAGAACACTGATTCAGGTCCAAAACACCTCCTCACTCTGGGGGTTTGTATCGAGGTACTGTATGGGGTACATCATCAACTACTGTGTGCTGACCACAAACTAATTGCCCTGGATATACATATCCCACCTCCACCACCAGCACAAACGACTACAGTGAATAACATTTCAAATGCAAACTTTACACTTTGTAACACTAACATGGTATCCTTTAAGCCCACTGGGCCAGTGGAAGACACAACCCACAATGCTGACCCCTTCACAAATGATTTCTACGGACATCTCCGAGAATGCATGGATTATGCAATCCCATATAAGACCAAGACACTCTCCACAAAGGAAAAGCATCCTGTCTGGTGGACCCCAGCCATAGTCAGATTGTATAACAAAAGATGGAAGCTACTGCAAGACAGAGCATAATTCCATAAAGGGAAGGCATGTCTGATCAGCACTAGTAAGGAGCTATTTTCTCTCATACAAACATTCATGGGCAACTTTGAGAGGGAAATCAACGGGGACACTACTTATAACCACAAGGCCTTATTCAGTTATGTTAGCAACCTGGTCAGAAACCCTCCAATATGCTCATAGTTAGTACACAACAACAAATAATTCACTGAACCCACAGATATTGGCAACATTGTGGCAGACAGGATCAGTGCAAGTTTCCCCCCTCCCTCTCCCCCAAACTAAGACATACTTATCCCAGCTGACTGTAACCTCCCTGTCATCACAGATATCCAAGTGAGAGCCGCCCTCAGAAAAGCAGAAAACACAGCATCAATGGGACCTGATGGTATCCCTGGTTGCATGCTACATGAACTCCAAGAGGAGCTAAACACACATATAGAAGTGCTATGTAACACTAGCCTGACTACAGGATATGTACCTGTACACTGGCGTACAGCAGCAGTGGTTCCACTCCACGAAGGAGGCACCTCTACATACCAATACAATACAACACAATACAATACATTACAATACAATACAATACAATATGCTATTGCCCCTGGGACTACAGCAGCATACTGTTCTGCTACCCTGACCATTGTGACACGTGATGTGATGGTACCTGCTCCTGTCAAACAGTTACACAGGGTAACTCATATGGCATATTACCTATCTGACTAACATTCAGCAGGGGTATGTGTGACATGTACTCATGGGGAGTCTTGCTTCTTAATGCTGTGTGGTTTATTGCAGGGTATGTCTTATTTGTGGGTAGGAACCTGTACCTCCACCATGTGCTCTCTACTGCAGTGTCACGGACGACACACAACAGTCATTTAGGTTGTGGATGGTGTGAGGTGTTACTATGGTTGTTGGATATCTGTCATGGGTGTGACTTAAGTATATAAATCCAGGAGTGGTAACCTCTATGTAGGTAGTATGTGTGTACTCTGTGGTGTTGTCAGTCACTGTGCATTGGTAATGTGTTTGAGTGCATTGTCACAGTGTTGTACATGTCACTGTGTCCTTCTCCATATCTGTGGCTGTCGTGAGGTACATGCCGTGGCAGCCATTGTGTGGTGTGGAGGGGTACACTGACCTACATATCCATAGCTGACACACCATGTCTGCTGACACATACCATGTGCAGGTATTCCAGGAATAGTGTGCCACTGTGACTATCATTGGGGGGACTATTGTACACATTTATGACCCTGTTCACCCCTGACAAATGCAGTGGTGGGCAGCCAATCACATATCTGGTGGTTACTGGTGTAGGTGATTTGAAATGGGGTATGGTACTCCAGTTTTGACACTGGTGTTCACTCCATGCCTTTGTCACCAGGCACCTGTTGCAATACATCTGTACACATGTGCCTCACTCAGAATATATATACATCTCTCTCTCTCTCTCTCTATATATATATATTTATATATATATATATATATACATATATATATATATATATATATATATATATATATATATATATATATATATGTATATATATATATATATATATATATATATATATATATATATATATATATATATATATATATATATATATATATATATGTCTGTATACATATACACATATATATGTCAATGTACATATATTGCTATAGATATGGAGAGCGGGTGTGACAGAGAGGGGTGAGAGTGACAGAGGGGTGGGACAGGGGAGTGTGAGATAGTCATATACAGTCATATCTGTAGATAGTCAGATCTGTCTGTCTATGTATATGTATCTACATATATCTATATCTGTATGTGTGTATTACATATATATGTTTGTACATATTCTATCTATCTACATCTGTCTATGTATTCCTACATCCCTCTCTATGTATGTATACATATATGCATATTATATATATATATATATATATATATATATATATATATATATATATATATATATATATATATATATATATATATATATATACATACATACGTATCCATATGATAGATAGGTATATCAACATGTTTGTTTACAAAACTGTATACACACAGTAACATACTGCTAAACATACATAACTGTGAAACCTACTTTGTACATTGCACTACAACCTACATTCAACCTACATTGATATGTGCACATAGATGCCCTCACATACATATGTATGTACAGCCTTCACTGATAGTTGCTGTATGTCCCCTGCCCTATGCACATCTTCATATACATATGGATACAGACCAATGACACATATGGAGGGTTCACAGTATGTAGACTTTTAAAGTATTACTTTACATTAGACTTTTAAAGTATTACTTTACATTACCTGTGTTTGTCACAGCTGCTTGCGTTGCCATTTGGTTTGGTGTCCTGCTGCTCCAGTTGGCAGTTGTCAGCTTTCGAGTGGGTTTTGATGACTGGTTTTCTTTGTGTATGTCTTTTTTTTTCTCTCTCTCTCTCTCTCTCTCTGTCTCTCCCTACCTCCACAGGGTGCAATGAAAGTATTGCATGTGTGGACTGGGAGTACAGCATGCTTTTGTAGGTATCTACATATGTCCAAGTGATGGCCTCTGCACCAGTTGTTAGCCAGCATTTGCTAAGTGCATGCAGCCAGTTGTGTACTGATTGCAGTTCTCACTGTGATTCCAGGACAGTGCTATAAAAAGGTATGTGAGATAGGCGTAGCCCTTTCAGATTTTAAGGGCAGGGACCATGCTGGTATGCTGTGGACACTGTTCTGTCAGTGTAAAGGTTAGTATCTCTCTCATATTTCTGGCTGTGTTGTAGATTAACATTTCTCCATTCATTTCTCCAGTTTCCTGTACTAAGTGTGTATGTACACTGACACCTAAGACTACTACTACTGTTAATGTGGGTGTGTGTGCTTTCCTGTGGGACATGTGGTGTAACTGGTATATAGCAGTGGCTCTTGCACTTTGTTGCTATGGCTTCAATATTTGCCCTTTACATTCACTACTTGTATGCCTGCTAGGTGTCTTGACTGTAGTGTGTTGCTGTGGCTTTCCTAATTTCCATGTACATTCACACCTTGGAATGCTTGCTATATCTGCTAGGGTGTTACTGCATGCAGTGTGGTCTGGCCATGGTGTGGGCCTTGACATCTATTAGGGTATTTGAGTATGCTGCTGAGCAGGCCCCAGAGACTCTCAGGTGCATCTTTCATCTGCCTCATGGAATGGTACATATCAGTGGGGTACACCCATTAAATTGTCTGGTATTCTGCAGTTGTGACTGTGGGATAGCATGAGCATATGTATTACTACACTATTTCTGCCGTGCAAGTGGTGCATACTTTCAGTACTTCATAGTTACCATTGCATGTGTTGTAACACCTTTCTGCCTACTGTTTGTACATTTCACAGGGAGTCTGTGGGGCATCCCTGTAACTCAGTCACTGTTGCTATGTCTAGACTCTTAACTATTCAAATATGGCAGTGTCAGACCTCTCAAGTGTACAGATATTTGCAGGTTGTCCACATTTTTGCCTCATATTTTGGTCAATATCTCATAAACAGCTTTTTCTGGCAAATCATTCTGGGCTCAAGTCAGACTATAGTGACAAACATTTCAGTTTCAAACTTCATACCCTTCCAAACATCCAACAAAATGCAGAACCTGTTACTCTCTCAACTGTCTAAGTTTGTTGTAGCATTATTTGGAATGTGTCCCTGTTTTTGGCCCTTTGTTCCACATTTTTTATGACTTAGTCCGGATGTGTTCCTGTAAGAGGTTGTGGGGTATGGGCAGTGATTATCCTACTGTGAGTATGTGTGTGGCTTGCAAGGTGCTACAGTGACATTATTACCTACTAGCTACCAACTAGCATGGCTGTTTCTGTTCACACACTACTATTCTAGACATACACTACATTTGACAGTAAATATACATTACATGCTTTGTGTACTACACATCCTATATTCCCTTTACATTCATTCCTACTATTACATGATATATTTATTGTAGCACAATGCTCTTATATAACAGTCATGGCTTAGTGGTAAGCCATGCAGACTACTGGGTTCGGGACCGACAGTGGGATTTTATTTTGCTTTTGAGCAGACTACAGGATTTGTCATTCAGAGTGACTAAGGCACTTTTAAGCAGTTGTAACCAGGTTAGCACTGGTTTGTGCGGAGCTCACGCATGCGCACTGGCGTTCAGCTCCACGCACACCCGCTTACAACTGCTTAAAAGTGCTTACTCTTGCACACACCTGTGCTAATTTCTTTGAAAGAAATGAAAATGGGGAGACAGGAAAGTGGTGAAAAAGGGGTCACAAAGAGGGTAAGACAGTAGGGAAACAAGCTCGGGTTTTGCAGGAGGGATATAGGTAAGGCCCATAGCTGCCCATTTCTTCATCAGCAACAGCTGTGCATATGTTTGTAATTTGGTGTGACATTTGAAACCTTCCACCCCTGAGAGAGGTGTAAGGACAACAATAATACTTGTTGTACAGCCAATTGTAACTGACAGTTTCCATGTCCAGCAGACATGTGTGTGAAATGGGCAGCTATGTATGGGGCGTAATTTTTTTGTGGGTACAGAGTGCCCTTTTTTTTTTTTTTTTTCAGGTGAGAGTGGTATGTCAGGTACAGGAAGTCAGTATAGCTGGGGAGGTAGGTTGGGTAGGTTAACAGACAAGACAAACAAGACGCATACAGGGGTGGTGTATGACACATGTGGGGGGGTTACACAATTGACGGGGACGGATGTTTGGATATCTAGAGCCCATGACCCCACAGATGGCAACAGTGGAACTGATATCCCCACCCATGGGCAGTTGCCACTGTGCATTCATGGCCCAGGATGGGGCTGTGCTGGGGGCTGTGTAGGCCGGGCAGCAGGCACACCCGTTAGTTGTGCCACCTGTGCCTCAAGCTGGCGTAGGGGCCCAAGAACAGCTTCTCGGATCTCCCTACGCACCACAGTCCGGACACTACGGAGGGTGAGTAGATGTTCTCCTCCGGCCACACTTGCAGAGAGGGGACGAGCCCCATCCCCTGCAGCGCTTCCACCTGCAGGTGGCACAGGGCCACCGGAGGAGGGTCCGGCCTGGGCACTACTGCCAGGTGCACTCGCCAGCTGAGGAGGGAGAGGTGGGTCCGCTGGAACCCGCCTTCCCTGTCGTCCTATGTTTTGCATTATGTCATGACAGTTTGGGTTAGTAACGTACAATACCATTCACAATTATTTGTAACAGCCTGCATTAGTATTCCCATTAACCAAACACCCAGATATTCAAACCATTGAACAGCAAGCATAACACATGCATATTTTGAACAGCAATACACAGTCCAACAACATGCAGGGTTGATTGATGGCAACAGGCCATCAGGTTTGGATGTATGAACAGGGCAGATGCATCAACGTACATGCAAATATGTATGAACCAACAGGACAAATGTCCAGGGGTGTTAATTGTGATTGCACATACCAATTTCATGTGGAATGGATTATATGTGGTTATAGTGTAGGGTGAAGAAAATTTAATTAACAACTTCAAATACCAATACATATGCTGTACATTTCTAATAGCTGCAGATATATACACACTACAGTTCTGCCTACAGTTTCCTATGTGATAACTACTTCAGGTTGGTGATAGGAATGTTACTGCTACATCAATATACATTTTCATTTTTATTCATACACATTCATATCTGGCTCTGTTCAGCTACATCATCCTGCTACATTTGCTTTATATAGCTATAGACAACTGTGGATGTTTGGTATTTCAGACAACCATACTATCTGCATATTGCAGACTGAGAGCAACATATCCAGATTTTGGGATACACATTCCAGCTGCGGTAACATTTGCAACACATTTTACTGTTTGGTTCTGCTTGTCACATTCATTTCATTCTGTACTGACTGCAGTATACTTTATTCAGGAGTTGTTACTACTTTATTGGTGGATTCATAACTCTTTCCCACACTCTCTCACTTGTTTTATTTTTACAATTCAGGATGGTACTTAATTCTAGGCTTTATTGACATGTTTTACCTGTAGTTATAACAATCCTTTCCAACAGTCTCACTTCTGTCATGTTTCTGTATTTCAACAGGGATATATTTCACACGTGTTTTACTCAGCTTCTGCAGCTGTACTTTTCAGCCTGCTGCAGGTTATGTACTATTATATTACAGGTGGCACATCTTTATTTCAGACTTTATTTCAGACTTGTTTCATTCTTAAGGATAGTAAGCAGTTTTTATTAGATTTGTATAGCTATACTAGAACCCTTAAAGATGATGAGTTATATGTTATGGTAACCCTGGATGTGGTTAGTTTGTTTACTGTCATTCCGAATGACCTAGGTGTAACCACAGTACAACGATACTTGAATAGGAAGTCAAATCTGGGTGATGAAATGGTTGATCTCTTGGCATTATTTCTAGAAACAGTATTATACAACAATGTGTTCATGTTTAATGAAGATGTTTTTCTACAGAAAGATGGCGTAGCTATGGGCACTCCTTGTGCCAATAGCTACGCCAATATAGTGATGTCAGATTGGAAAGAAGAGCTGCTTTTTCCACTTGCCATTTTTCAACATCATGTAGGTTTTTATAGGCGTTTCGTGGATGATCTCTTCTTGATTTGGAGAGGTGATGAAAGTAGCCTGTTAAATTTTGTAGAAACTATGAATAATCTGACAGAGTTTCTGAAGTTTACCTTGTGTTACTCCACTTCTCATATATCGTTTCTTGATGTTAATATCATGAGGCTTGAAAGTGGATTATTGAACACTTCTGTGCATAGAAAAAACATGTTTTAGGAACAGTCTTCTTCATAGACATAGCATGCATCCCAGTTATGTTTTTAAAAATGCTGTCAAGGGACAATTGATGAGAGCTTCTAGATTGAATCCATTAGATGAAGGTTATGAGTCTGAGGTATTAGAACTTCGAAAAAGATTTAAGGAAAGATGTTATAGGCAGACAGAAGTGGATAAAGAAATCTCTATGGTAAATGATTTACGGACTTCTAGAGCTTGTCCTTATTTCTCGGAGAATGGGGATGGTGTATTTAATACACCACCAAGAGAAGTAGATGGACTAAAAGTACCATTATATTTCACGAATGACATAGATGTTATTAGGAGCATAGTTATGAAGCACTGGGATACTCTACTACTAAATGAAGATATAAGCAATGTAGTGGGTCATCAACCAAGGTTTTTGTATAAGAATAAGATGAATTTGAAACAGAGGTTGCGTTATCATTCAGGTAGTTTAAATATTTCACGTACTACTTATATATATATAGCACTGTCCCTTGTAACTCATGTAGACAATGTCAGTATATTGATACTGACGATGTGTTTCAACATCCTAATACGGGTTACAATTATTATTTTAAAACCCAAACTAATTGTCGGAGTGAAAATGTGGTATATCTTGCCAGATGTGTACAATGCCCATCATTTTATATAGGAAAAATGAACCATCAGTTACGAGAACGCATTAAGGAACATGTTTACCACATTAGGGTTGGCTCTGAACAGAATGCTTTGGCCAAACACTGTAAGCAATATGGGCTGTCACATAATTTTAAGTTTTTTGTTATGCAAAGCCTTGCACCTAGTGGGAGAGGGGGTAATTTAACTAACTACACTGAGGAATGTGAAATGCATTGGATTATCCGCTGTAGAGCGGATAAACCGCCAGGATTAAATGACAAAGTATGTTTACATCCCTTTTTACGTAAGAGGAGACTGTTTAAACCTAAGCATAATGCTTAGGTGCAGTTTTTAGCATTTTTATTTGTTTAAGGTGTTTGTTTAAGGTATTTATTATATATTTTATGTAAAAGTAATTTTAATATGTATATACATGCAGATAAGTATGTCTGTTGCTTTAAGTGCTCAATTGCAAATATTGATTATATGACTTTAATTGTTTAATTAGCTGTACTAGTAAAGTATGTGTTAGGCACCCAAACAGGACTCAAAAACCAAGAAAACAGTGCCTTCGACCAAAAATAACTCCTCCAAACAAATAATTACCACTGATTTTATTAACAGAAAACACGACATTAACGCTCCTTCCACACAATTGTGTTTTCGTCCAAACAGGACTTCATCAGATAAAGTTATTGTGCAAAAAGTCAATTATATACTTTTTACAGATTAATTAATTAAAACTAGTCCAATGAAACCACTACATTCCATTTGAATTCATCTTAGTGGTTTTATTGGACTAGTTTTAATTAATTAATCTGTAAAAAGTATATAATTGACTTTTTGCTCAATAACTTTATCTGATGAAGTCCTGTTTACAAAACGCAATTGTGTGGAAGGAGCGTTAATGTCGTGTTTTCTGTTAATAAAATCAGTGGTAATTATTTGTTTGGAGGAGTTATTTTTTTATTTATTTTTTATTTATTTATTTAACATTTGTTGGCCTTTTTGGTCGAAGGCACTGTTTTCTTGGTTTTTAATTAGCTGCACTGCTTCCTTTATAAACACAGAAGACTTTGTTGTTTTACAGTCTGACGAAGCCTCAGGGTGAAAGCGCTTACTGTTTGTTCGAATAAAAGTTTTAATTTTTTACCAGTACCTCTTACTGAGTTCGTTTTGGTATCTTGGAACTGTAATAGTTACTATTGCATCTGTGGACTGCCTTTTTGCTCCTGTATATGCTGTGGATTTTGTGATTTTACTACGTTGGTTTTGCTATGGCAGAAGCAGTCTTCCTTTTGTGGATTTTGCTGGTTATTGTTTCATTTTTCTGTTTGGATTACAGACTGCATCACACTGTTGTAATCAAGCAATACTTGCAAACCCTCTTACACTGTTACTTGCACATTTTATTACTTAGTGATTACACTGCACTCTTTTGCTAACTGTTATACTTATATATTTATTTACAGTTACAGGGAGAGGATTACTGACCTGCCTGGTGGCGCAACCGTGCCAACCTATCGCCATAGGCTCTACGGTTCGCAGAATGGACACCTGCAGCTGTAATATAAATAAAGTCATATTGGAATACACATCTCCATAATATCAGCTAGGTTAATTTCTTACATGAATAATTACATGTAACTTACTCAGTAGTGGGGCGTTGGGCATTTGCCGGGCTTCCTGGATCCAATGGTTCAGTTGGTCCTGCTTCCATCTCTTCAGGTCCGCATGGTGGTGACAGACTTGCTCACCAGTCCTTGGTATCCCTGTGGCACTGGTGAGATCATGAGCCAACCGGTCCCATGCCTCAGCCCTATATGCTCCCCACAGGACCTGGCCCTGCATGAGTTGGGCCTCATGATTGTGGACAAGGAGCCAAACCATATATTTGGACTCCTCAATGCCCCACATCTGTGCTCGAAAGCAACTACCCTCACCTACACCTGACATTCTGGCTGCAAGTTGGTTCTACAATCGGTTATGCTGTGTATTCCCGCCTATGGGGCTTATATATGCCATTTTTCCCACACTTATCTGTGATTGGCCATTTTGGAATTGTATCAGCTTCACAAAACCTGCTTTGTCATGCTCCTCTTTCTATTCATTCCTATATATATGCTATTACTGCATTTCTAAATGTAACTGTCATGGCTTAGTGGTTCAGTACCTTGACTATGGTGCATGGTATCCTGGGTTCGAACCTGGCCACTGCTTTTTATATTTTATGACTGTCTACACAGGCTAGGAGGTGTGTCTGTGTAAAGGCAGTTTTGTTACAGCTTGCTCAGCGTTGCCCGTCGGTTAGCTTGTTTACACGTCATTTGGCTGTCAGCATGCATATTACACTCAGCTCAGTTACGGGCACACAGTTTCAGCATGTTAAACCACTGCTCACCTACGGGCACTCATTTTACACCTGTTAAACCACTGCTCACCTACGGGCACTCATTTTACACCTGTTAAACCACTGCTCACCTACGGGCAGATGCACTCAACTTGTTAAACTGTAGCTCAGCTATAGGCACATCTGACATTTTTTATTATTTTGTTATCTCACATTTCTTCAAAATAAATGGCCCATTTCATTACATTTTACATAAAATATAATTTTATATGTGTACATATATGTCAGGGACTTGTTTCATGCTTATTTCACTAAAAATAAAAATTGATGTTGGGGGGGGCTCAAACCATGACTGCCTGCTCTTCAGCCGATGTCTCTACCGCTACGCTATTGCTTCTTGGCTTACTTTGCATAGGTAGTTCTTATATGCTTTTCCACTGACTGCTAACTGTGGCTAAGCTACGGGCATGCCCGTGCAAATGAGCGCACTCACAGGCAAACATCTTTACAATTTAAAATAAATTAATAAGACGTTCATGTGTACATTTTATGTTCGTAGTCTGTGGGGGCATGTGTTGTGTTGTATTTATTCACATTTACACGAGCTCTGTCATGGGTGTTTACTTTCGGGACTTTTACTCTTCTGGGGGCGTGTCCGTTTGCAGAGCTCGGCCTACGGACACGCCCCCTACTGTCTTCCATGGACCGTGTAAGCCTTAGGTGTGATTCAGCATGCCCTCATGCATATGCATGACATGCTGACATCACACCGTTTAACTGCAGCCTCCGTGTAAGCCTTGTAACTCTTACACGGAGGCTTCGTGAATCCTGCCCATAGATTTGTCACTCTCTTATGGTACCATGATGCATGCTTGCTCTTTTCAGCTTTAAAACGCTACCTTATAAAATCATATTAGTTTCTGCACACCAGTAATTAACAAAATATGTTTTCATTTACCAGAGTTAAGTAAAAAGTACAAAAAATCCCTCCATAGTGGATCATTATACAGCCCAGAAATCTATACATCAACTGATTTTTAACTTTATTTGGCATAGCCAGCAAAATAGTCAATTATTTTTCTATTATGTCTTGCCTGATGTGATTTTTGATTGAGGTAAAGTCAGGACTGTATGTCAGTCACATATCTTCCATAGTGTGCATTTATGGCCTTCTTGAATGATCAAAGATTGAACGTGTGGTCATATGGCAGGAAAAGCTAAAGCTATAAGTTCCTAACAACCATTATCCTTTAATTTTAGGTTTGATCCCCCAATTTCCTTTTAAAGACTATGTGATAATTAAGCAGACACTGCTCTCAAATCATCCCTGAAAATAGTCATTTTTTATCCAGTAGTCTCATCTAGTTAAATAAAATATGTAAATGTACTCACTGTTAAAAATATATACCCTGAGATTCATGAAGCTCGGCGCAAGGCCGGTGTTAGGCTTGCACCGGCCGTGCAGCATGAAGATGGTGCAGTAGCACCAAATGCATATTAATGAAGGCGCGCTGCCACCACAGCCACATGCATAGGAAAGGGGCGCGAGTGCATAGGGCGTGTCGAAGTGCCGCAAGGAGGCATGGAAATGTCAGCTGTCGACGTGCAACCTAAAATGCTTGCATATAACAGTTTGCAAGCAATAGTAATCACATCTGTCAGTGTCTGTGGATACTGAAACGTATGCAAAGCATGCATGACAGTTCCTGCGAACACAAAATGAAGAAGCAAACACAAATGCACAGTAGGGAATAACAGGTCCCTATCCCGCGAACAAATGACATTGAAAACCATGTGCCCGTAGTCCAACGCAGTGTAGATAGTTATACCAAGTGGAAGTGAAACGCATCATATGTTAGCGCGCCGCCAATAGGTACGTCCAGCCTAATGGTCAGGGTCACCAGCTGACCCATATTGTGAGGGAGGGTACACAGCTGGGCAGATGTGTCCATAACAAAAAACACGATAAATGTACATATCTAGCGAACGTATGACCAAATTATATCCCACAACGCATGTAATAGTCACATCCAATAGGTATGTCCATATTTCACATACCAAATGTAACAGGAAATAGAATAAGCATGTAAATGAAACAGAAGGAGCATATAAACTGCTACAACAATAAGGCAACATGTAAGCTGAAAGGAACAGTATTATCCGTACCGTTGTCTGTGGGTACGTGTTGTCCAGTACATTCGGATATGTGTCCGGAATATATCCCATCCTGGACATAGGAAAAGGTGGCATCCTACCAATGATTAGAACAGTCGGCCAAAATCTGCACATCAGCATTCCAAGCCGAACTTGTCAGGATGTGTCACAGTTGAATGGGTATCACCCGGGTATACCAACCATGTCATGAAAGTTAAGTATGGGCGTATACCTATGTGCGTGAGGTATAACATGTGGAAAGTCAAACATGGCAGGGTAGTTCACACAACCATACAGGTACCTGACATATGTAGGGTATGCAATGTGTTACCTTGACCGTGTCATGGGCCATCAACCAAAGCAGTGATGAATGGAGTGTCGGGAATATGTGTGTGGGGTGGATGGGTAATGGTATAATCATCCAAGGCAACACTGTGTCGTATGCAGAATAGGTAATCCGGGGGTGTATGAGGGAGCACCGGGTGAAGCAGAAAGAAACACAAAAACATGTATACACATCTGCAATACAACCAGACAGGCCATACTGTAGAACACAATCCCACAAACATATGAATATTAAAATGTGCTATACAAATGTATAGACATGTCACCGGCACATACCCACAGATTGGTCCTGATGGAACTGGCCATATCAAATGCAACACACCTGGATGCATAATGGACTACCCAGCATCCACTCCACAGCACACAACCTGCTCCCATACCTGAACGTCCACCAAATCCAGCCATACTTGGCCTACTGGTTTGGTGCAGCCACATCTAGACATAATGACCACTATGCATATGTAGTAGGTAGTGTCACCCTAGGCAGTTTCAGGATTGCAAACTATGTATCCCTTGCATGTAAAACCCCCAGCACATTTTCATAACGCAAGAAGAATGTTCGGTATTTGTCTTGTTTTGGTCTTGTTCAATTTTTGGGATATCCCTCATGGGATAAGTATCCTGTGTAAACATTAGAATGGACATGAAGACACAAAGTCCGGTCCTGTAGATATCTGGACACAAGTTGGAATGTGCTGTAGTGGTGCACGAGACTGTCCAGCCCTAGATGGTCATGCAGAACCTACTACCCAGGATCAAACACCTGCCCGTGACGCACGTGTCCCGACACGAATACGCGAGAGAATATATTGCACACATTCTCATAGTGGCACATGGTATAAGGGTGATGAAGGCACTGACGTAAACAGGATACCCCCCTGATCCACTGTGTGAGGGACAATTAATGTGTGTATAGGTGTGACCTGACCAACAATGATACAATGCCAAATGTCCTGTGATTGTAGGAAATAACTATGTACCATATTGCATGTAACAGTTGCCTAAAGCGGTCACGTCAGGATAGAATAAACGTAATTTGTAGAAGAAACAGGCAAACAACAAAAGTGCCAAAGGTATAAGGCTCACAGCTAGGAAACAAATGAATGTTCTAAACCTGGACTGACCGTGGCTATGTGTTGGCCCAAACAATCTGGTGTCCGCAGTAGGGTTACCACCTGTCCCACTTTGCGAGGGACAGTCCCTCTTTGGACAGTTGTGTCCTGACAAAATAAATTACAAATGGCAGATGTCCTGGGATTGTAGGACATAATTATGTCCCATATGTTATGTAATAGTTGCAGAAAATAATTATTTCAGTATCTAAAATACCTAAATGTTACAAGAAACAGAATAAGCAACTAAACTGCTACAACAATAGGCTTTTATGTAGGCAAATAAGTAAAGTTCTATCCTTTGTACTGACCGTGGGTATGTTTCGGCTCAGAAAATCTGATGTGTGTTCTGAAAATGTCCCAACTTGGCCATTTGAAAAGGTGGCAACCCTAATCCCCAGAATACATCCCAACCTGTACATATGACAATGTCAACGTTACCAATGGTCAGAGCATTCGCACAATAACTGGCCAGCCTCTTAACCACTCACAAAGCCAGTGACCTTTGGGAGAAAGGTGTTGAATGAGAATGACTACTTACAACAATGAAGAGTAATAGACGCATTTAACTGCAGAAAATTAGTAGTATTACAAATCTGGCAACATGTTCCAAGTTAATAGTACTAATATGGTAGAAGTGTCTGTGATTGTCCCTGAGTTGTCATAGCCTTGTCCCTGTCACTGTAGAAACAAGTCCCCGAGTATCACAGAGGTCCATACACATAAGTATACCAACCACCTGTCACATCTGTTGACAGGACTACTGCATGCCTGTAGTGAATTTATAACAGATGTCCAGAATAATATTCATTGTATCTATAAATGAATGAAATAGTCAAATGGGAAGGGAAACACATGGAAATCACCCCCCAACCTGCATTATGTAGTGGAACCACTCCCTGCACTAAAATTATATAGTGCCGACCCAATAATGTGGTCAGAGGTGCCCACACACCTGCGTCTGTAAACACAGGTAGAATGTTAAAATCTGGACTAACTCTGTCCATGTGCTACATCTGATCTTTCAACAGCGTAGGGGTTCTGAATATCCTTGGAGTGAGTAGACTTGCAGCATGGGTCCAGAGCAGTAGGAAACAGGGAATGTCCTAATTGTAGTACTGCGGTTTTCCCAGCAGGAGAATGGATGCATGTTGTGGAAGGGAAGCATTGAGGCATATGTCAGAGTAGCTATGAACCATGGGTATACATATAAATGAGCCAGAACACCAATAGTGTAGTGGTTATAGCATCCACCCAACGTAAAGGCATTCCCGGTTCAAGTATGACTATAGCACATATTAATTGTGTAATGAATGCCTCTGTGCTGTAAAGCCAACATTTATACATGTAAAGGTGACCTCGTTCGCATGGGTCCATTAACCGGATCCCATCAAAGTGGTACTTTCATAAGGAATAAGGCACATGTAATCCCAAAGAAGTGCCTGTAAACATATGTAACTCAGAATAAGTAGATGCAAGTGCGCCTGCGCGGGTGTACGCAGCTATTAGCATAGCAAATGTATGTTGTCTTGTACAGCTGTAACTTTTATATATATAGATAGATAGATGTGTGTATAGATAAATATCCACAGACATAACAGAAATATGCAATTATATATCTACATATTTATCTATATATATATATATATATATATATATATATATATATATATATATATATATATATATACCAGGAAAGAAAGACGAGATCCACAATATCTTGTTATTAAGCGCTTTCGTTTTTTAATAAAAACTTCTTCAGAATATTAAAAAAACGAAAGCGCTTAATAACAAGATATTGTGGATCTCATCTTTCTTTCCTGGCATTTTTTTTAGTTTTGTTTGTGGTTTTGATTTATATCTATATATATATATATATATATATATATATATATATATATATATATATATATATATATATATATATATATATATATATACAGATATATATATATATATATATATATATATATATATATATATAGATATATATATATATATATATATATATATATATATATATATATATATATATATATGTAACGCCAAAAGATGAAAGCAAACATAAGGGTTGTGAAGGGAATCCAGAGCAAGTAAGGAATTATGAAGTGCTCGCAGCATATGTCACATAAAGCTGCACAAGTGTGAGTAGAGCACCGCTCTTCACACGAGAGGCAGGGTTATACCAGTGGCCATAACATCGTTGAAGTGCTACGTCAACATTGTAAACAGATGGAATGTAGTACATTTTGCGACCACCTACACTTGTAACCCGCAAATCGTTCGTATTCCATAACACCAGGAAAGGCACGTATGTGCAAATATGAATGGATGGTGAGCCTGTGAATACACAAGGCGATACAAAATGTGTGTAGGGCCTCAACGCTCATCAGAGGGCAATGTGTAAATGTGTGTCATGGCTGCGATATCAGGTGTATAATGGCTGGTATGCATGGAAACTCAACACAGGTGTGCAGGAGAAACTATGGATATGCGATTATGGACACAGGAGTGCTAGGGTATGTTGCACCGGGTGCAATGGAGCAGCCCGTGGAGGTCAGCTAGTACGTAGGTGCAATTCCCAGATAGAGCGTCATTTGCTTGGAGACATGCGTGAATGGGCGTATCGTTGTCGGACGTAAAACCTATACGTCACCCATGAGCGGAACGGAGTTCTGCTGTGACAACCCCAAACCGAGAAAAGCAGAAAGATACAACTACAAGAAGACAACAATATGTTGACATACAGTCACAGTAACACAAACACACATCCTATCAACAGTAATAATATGAATGTGCACAGAAACAAACACAGTAGCAGGAATAATAGACTGTGCATACGAGTAATAGGTCGAATGACACTGTATCACATCCCATTTAGCAGCGGCACCCCAGACATGAAAAACATGCGACATCTGTCCGCTGTATAACGTGCAATATACTGAGCACAAGTTCGCCGGAGTGAAGTGTCGGTGTCATAATGACTAAGGCAATAGTATGCTGTTGAAGCAGAGATAAAACCCAATACGCATGTGTAAGTGTCCATGTCCTGGAAATGTATAGGTTAACAGACACACAGATGTATATATAGATAAAAACATATATATACATATATCTATATTAATTTACATACACATATATATTCATACGGATATATATATATATATATATATATATATATATATATATATATATATATATATATATATATATATATATATATATATATAGATATATATATATATATATATATAGATAGATAGATATATATACACAAACAACAGGTAGTGATATATAGACATGCACACAAATCAAAATATTTATGTCAGTGCAGATAAACACATGTACATAAATAGGTTACTTCACAGCAATTGGGGTAACATATTTACAGCCTGGGCATATGTGACTGAGAGGTCCAATAAATAAACGTTGTACCCCCCACATTGCCCAGCTAGGCCGGACAGACATACAGACAGGCAATACAGATCAATACACTGCCGCTGTCCAAAACACTGGTAGGAAAGTACCAGTGGGAGAGTTCTGCAAGGTCTACACTTTAAACATGAATAACGGTGTCCCTTGTGGGACCCCAAAAATTCAGGATATGTGTGAATCTGCTGACATCAATACGAGCAGGATGTAGGTGTACATGGAACAGTAGGTTGTGCAAGTGTGATAATACATGGGTTGACAAAACGTTCTACATGTGTCCCGATATGGGGAGAGTGGGCTTTGTGGAGGGGTGTGCTCATACCCCAGCTGCACTTGCAGTAAGTATTTGTCACAACTGCTATAGAGGGGTGCCAGGTAGGTGGACCATGGGTATGCATTAATGGGCTTAAGTGTGCAGGTGCTGGTTGGCAGAGATGTAGTAGGCTCACCCAGTGGAAGTCATTAATATTCGTATGTGGGCATAGCATACGCCTACACCTCCCAAACCTGAAGAGCACATCTACCGGATAGTCTGTAAACCATCGGGGGAATACATAGAGACCAAATCAGTGCTGTGTACCCAATTAGCATTGACGTCCATAGTTATGTATCAGAATGTAACAAAGTCCAACTAAACACTTCCAGAACTAGTGATATTAGATGAACAGGTGGCGGAATACAGGTAATGACAGATGACAACATGTATGAGTCATAAACAGCATGCACCTCGACAAACGTGAATGAATACATATGCTCTGTGACTGTGAATGTGTCTGGTTAATAGAACCAATTGTCTAAATGTGTCCCACAGGGTGTTATGCATTGTTCCTGATACAGTGTTCATTCACACCCATTGGTATGTGAGTTCTGCTACTGACGGAAAGTGCATAATTTGCTGACCACCTTAGGTAGATGATAGCATAATAGAAGTGGTTCAACACCCATATGCCTACGAGGGACACACCCATCTGGCCAGTTGTGTCCTGCAAAATGACAGTTATGGCACATGGCCTGTGAGTTCGGGAATGGAGGCTATATAGTGTGTGTAGTGGTGTCAGACATCAATTTGTTGTATCAGTAACAGCTACATGTAATAGGAAACAGTATTATCAATTATAATGCTACATGAATAACATTAACGTATGCAAATCGTGGAAGTCGTCCATTTACTACTGGCTGTGGGTATGTGTTGCCTTGACACATGTGATAGCTCTACATATAGGGTCTATAGGGCCGCCACCTTTCTTAATGGCCAAAGTGGAACCTGCTCTGTAGAAATGTCAGATGTACCAGGGCAGAACATACCTACAGCCATGCATAGTACAGAAATATACATATCGGAACAAATCAAAGCGTAGTCTAGCAGCAGTAAAGTTGCTTATGCTACTACATATGACATATTGACGTGTCAGGTATACAAGGCCTGTAACAAGCAACCAGTACAGACATGTACAACATGAGAATGTCCCCTAATCAGGACAGTTGCAAAGGCTAGAGTATTATCCATACCACTCAACTGTCCCTGAATCTCACGTACGTCCCTGAGTTTGACTGAAAGTTTAACTCTGTCCCTCTTAATCCCTCCTAAAATTAGTGGCTGTTGAAGGAAAGGTGGTGAATTACACTTACTGACTAATGACAATAAGTAAGAGTTATAAACAACTGTTACTTCAGAATATGTGTATTAAGTCATATGCTCTGATTCTGTCAATGTTTCAAGTCAATAGCATTACTTTTCTAAAAGTGTCCCTGATTTTTCTTGACCTGTCCCTGATTCTGTAGAAATGTGTCCCCGATTGGTGGAGAGTTCTGGTATTGTCACATGAGATATGCATGATGAGGGACTGTCCCATGCAAAGTGGGAAAGGTGTCACTCCTACAGTCTCCCGTCATGCAATCTGAAAGGTGGACAACGTGCAGTAGGTATGCAGTAGCATGACTCAGTGGACAGCTGCATTAACAAACTCAAGTCACATGTCAGCATTGCAGAGTATCGGTTCCCATGTATCAGGCAGATGGGAGCAGATTGTATGAGGAACACGCATATAATATGATTATGTCACTGGACAGGCCGCCGAGTCCGTACAGTCGAACGCCTGCTGTCGCAAAATGGTTACACATACCCGATACTGTAGTCATGTAGTCCGAAGTAATACGCATCATAAGGGATCGCACACACCCAGCGTGAGTGACAAATGTAACTGGAAATGTCAGTGAACGAGCAGCTGTAAGCGTGTTTGTCTACCAGTATGCCAGTAGTGCACTGTCAAAGAAATGTGGAGTCTAAATGTGTATAAGGTGCTGTGACCAGAGGTCAGCAGTGCTTAACACTGTGCAAACCCACACACAACTGCTCCCACATGCTGGAATGTGCCTTACCCATTCTGTATCCAAAGGCATCGGCTTGTCCACAAACAAAGAACTGCCCTATACACGTGATGGTAGAAGTACCCTGCACACATAGCTCATGTGAATTAACAATAGACCATGGCATATGTACAGACAATAGACCACACACACACCATACAGCACAGACATCCAACAGTATAGCAATGTACTGGCAGATATGTCCGGACCATTGGGGTATGCATGCCTGTCCATCCTGTGTTTCAGTGTGTGAGCATGCCCAGTATGACTGTTACGCATGTGCCTAACTACAACATGCAGTTGCACTGCAACCCCATCATTGACAGCTGTATATGGTGAAATACTGACAGTACGGTAGGATGTACATCAGGTATGGATGAATGTGTGTACATAAAGTGGTGATCCACCTTTGCAGATGGATGCTTGCCGGGGACGGCTCACAGGTGTGCCACAAGCCATCCTACCATTACATGTGCAAACAGTACGCTATGTTACTGTTTTACTTGATGGTGAAGACATAAAACCTACACGGCAGTCGGGTGTTACTGACTGTAAGTCACTTGACACCTGTAACACTTACATCCTCCCATGTGCATATAGCAGCACAATTGCCAAAGGTAGCGTTGGTACACATAATGCGGCCAGTACTGCTGCATGTCTGTCAGACGTATCATATAGCAGGTGTATCATTCACAGTACTGCCATGTGTGTTTGCTTGTGTGACCATATATGCCACATATGGTGGGGATTACATCCCAATTGTTAAACACCCCTGTACACTGTTGTAGAGATCTGTACATACTGCAGTGTGGAAAGCATGACGTAGGCAGGGGTGGTGTGTGTATCACACACATGTCAGCTATCTGTATGTGAATGACATTTGTGGACTCCACAGTGTGTGTGTGTGTGTGTGTGTGTGTGTGTGTGTGTGTGTGTGTGTGTGTGTGTGTGTGTGTGTGTGTTTGTATGTATGTATGTATGGTTGTCTGGTGCATGGAGTGAGGGTGTATGCTACCATATAGAACAGACAGGATCCCTAACCCCTCATGGTGATGCAGTCTACTACCCTGTTGATGCCATCGGTCTCAGCCTTACTGGCTACCTGTACATGTTCATTCTCTGTGTCACGTCGTGTGGGTGCACAGTATTGTAAGGGTGATTACCACATAGGCAGGGGTCCTCACCTCAACACTATCTAGTGTGCGTTATAGTGTTGTTGACCCCGTGAGTGTGGGCATGTTACTGTGTGTTTCTGTGTATGTCTGTGTGTGTTCTCATCCTGTAATGTGACAGGGTATCACTGCTACACAGTGAGGCCTCATGCTATCAAGTGGCCTCTAACGTTATCATTGGCCAGACCGCTGTGTAAACCCCCCGCACCATGTCAACATACCTGTGATGTGACCTGGTATGGATGTCACGTCTCTAGCCACTGTAGCCTATTAAACAGCCCACATGCTTCTGGATCAGTAGATGTGTGTACATCTGTGGTATGGTAGCAGGGGCGGCCCGTGCTATCGGGCTGCCGGACTGCAGCCCCTCAACAAAAAAAAAAAGAAAAAAAAAATTTTTTAAATTCGCGGACTTCGCACATGCACAGTAGTCCAGACTACTGCGAGTCTACTGCGCATGCTCCAGGCAGTCCGGCAGTCCAGGTAGGGAAACATAGGAGATGTCTGTGCACTTTTAAAGTGCACAGACTTGCTGGGAAAACGTGTTGGGGCTGGACTGCAACAGCAGCAGTCAGCATCAGGACTGTGGATTAGGGTTTGGATCGCGGGAATCTCATGGGACTATGGATTATTGCGCGGGCATTTGGATTAACATTATGGAGAATGGGCAGCAAGGACAGGTAAGTGTGTTAAGTATTGTTTAGAATGGTAGGGCAGTGTGTGAATGAATGTATGCCTATTTGAATGGACTGATGTGTGTTTATTGTTTAGAATGGTAGGGAAGCCTATTTGAGTTTAGAATGGTAGGGAAGCCTATTTGAATGGATGTGTGTGTGTGTGTGTAAATGCCCCAGGTGCTCATGGTGGTGTGGTAGGGAATACCTCAGGCTTGAACCCTGTACCCTGTATGCAGGTGTTAAAGACTTGAGTTCCCTACCCACCACCATTTGTAAAAAAATTGCAGATTTTTGCCTCATATTTGATCTGATCTGTTCCTCAAAGTATCTGTGGTTTGTAAATGTTCCAATGCTTGATATTTGATGGTGTAGTAGTAGCATTGTTCCCTCACAGGTGCAGGTTCTCAGGTTTGATTCTTGGCTGGGGTTCCTTCTTTGTTGGGTCGTTTGCTTGATATTTGATGGTGTAGTAGTAGCAGTGTTGGGGGTTCCTTCTTTGTGGGGTCTGTTTGCTTGATATTTGATGGTGTAGTAGTAGCATTGTTGCCTCACAGCTGCAGGTTCTCAGGTTTGATTCTTGGCTGGGGTTCCTTCTTTGTGTGGTCTGTATCTTCTCCCTGTGTTTGTGTGGGTTTGCTTTTGTGTCCTCCCATGTTACGAAGACATGTCTGCATTATTTCTTCCTGGGCCTCTGCTGAAAATTGTTTTTTTGTTCCAAGTCAGACTGTCCTGATTAACAAATGTTAAATAAAATTGACAGGCATTTGAATTTCAGACTTCAGGTTTCTGAATGTTGAATTTCTTACATATTTGATGGTGCAGTGGCAGTATTGTTGCCTCATAGCTACAGGATTTGTGGTTTGATTCTTGGCTGTGGTGCCTTCTTTGTGGAGTCTCCATCTTATCTCTGTGTTTGTGTGGATTTGCTCTGGTATCCTGCCATTTTACAAAGACATGTCTACAGTATTTCTCCCTGGGCCTCTGCTAAAAATTGTTTTTGTTCCATCAGAATTAAAACTGACAGGCATTTGAATTTCAGACTTCATAGTCTTCAGGAAATACATAGTAGGGGCGTGGCCAAGGATGAACACAGGATAGCAGCAGATTTCTTCAGCTCCACCAATTTCACAGCACTGACAGGAAATAATTACTTTAAAAATTAATTTATGAAGTAATTTTCTTTCTAAATACGTTTGGAATATCAGTTTCTTGAATAATATCTAAAAAAGAAAGAAAATTTCAATAATATTCCTGTCAGAAAACACTTTGGAAATTTCTCTGTCAGCTTCTCTGTTTGAAATGAGTTCCAGTAAGACAAATTCTCAAGATTCCAGCATCAAGAAAGAGCTTCAGTCTCTGATATCTACAATTCAGCAACTTACTGCCAAAATGGACAAACTGGATACTAAAATTGATAACTTCATAGAAAAAACTACAAAACAAATAGATTTGTTACATCTAGACTTGCAACAACAGAAGACTCCGATTACAGGCATATAAGAGACTGTTAATGACATGGAGAATAGAATCCAGGAAGAATAAATTAGCATTGAGTTTTTGCTGAAGCAGAACACACATCTACAAACTAAACTTGATGACCTGGAAAATAGATCTAGGTGCAATAATATTAGGATTTTTGGACTGCCAGAAAATATAGAAGGTAACAATATTACTTCTTTTTTAAATACATGGCTTCCCAAAACTTTAGACTTGCCAGAAGCATTTTCTTTTGGTATTGAAAGAGTCCATAGATCCATATCTAATTTTAACTCTAACAAAAAGTATCCTATATCAGTTATAGTTAGATTTCTATCATCCTATGACAAAGAGATGGTACTTAAATCTGCATGGGCTAAAGCACCTGTTAAAATTAATGAGGCAACTGTGCATTTTGACAATGACTATTCTTCCTTGGTAATAACTAAAAGAAAAGTTTTTCTGCCATTAATAAGAGAGCTTAAGAAAGCACAGTTTAAAACCTACCTTCTGTTTCCTGCCAAACTAAAAATCTTTCTACCTGATGGCCCTAGAATTTTTGAAGACTTAGACTCTGCATTGTTGTATATTAAAAAAAAAATAAGATTTTGGATAAAATAGAGGAAATGGAATGGGCTAGTCCTTCATTAAAGAGGTTGGTAACAGAAGCTTCTTGGAAGACTTCAGAGAAGAAAAAGACTAAAAACAAATGACTTGTTCTATGTTTTTCTTTTTTTCTCTCTCTTTTCTTCACTATTAATCTCTTTAAATACAGTTACTGCATCTCCAGAAAGCCACACATATTCTGAAAAGATTTAATCAAAGTTATTTTCTGTGTACAAAGAACTGTTTTGTTTCATAAATAGTCAAAATATCTGAGGAACAAATAACAAGCTATCAATCAACTTGTTTCTCTTTGTGATAAAGAGACCCAAGGTTAGTAATTTGATACATTTTTTTCTCTTCTTGTTTTAAATAATGACATTCTTTCTAGATTATGCATTCAGTAAGGGGTGGGGGAGGGCAGGGAGAGAAGTATGATGAAAATATGATAAGTGGAATAATAACTTATTAGTTTTTTTTAAAAAAGTATATATGCTGTTTAAATACTGTTGCTAATTATTTTGCCATGATTCTATTGCTTATACTTGTTTACAAATAATCTGTCATGATTTAATTACTAATAATTAGAACTAAAATAGTAGTAAATAATATGTTTCATATCTGTCTTTATTAATATAAACAGCAAATAATATTTCACTGTAGATACTTTTTATAGCTTCCTTTTTTATTTTTTCTCTTTCTTCTCTCACTCTCTTTTTATTTTCTACTCTTTCTTTTCTTTTCTCTCTCTCTCTTTTTCTTTCATATAAGTACATTTACATGCTTTTGATAATACTGATACATGTATATAATAAGATTTGTATAAAAAATTGAATTGGGGCATAAAAAATTAGTTGTATTATATATTAATAACTGTGGGCTTAGTTTCACTGTCATAGAGACTGTAATAACTTGTAAAATACTTCACGAAGGTTTTACTCTGTTTAGTTTCATTTGTATTGCTAAATGAATGTCAGTCACTTGCATTTATTAAAATTCCTGCCAGAATGTTAAGGGAGACAATTTGGGATGTGGGTTACCTCGTGAATAGTGTCCTCGAGTTGTTTTAAAAGCTTCAAAACTCAGAATACATGCAGAGAAGCTGAATGCAGTCATTTTGAACTTTGACCCCTGAATTCACACTGACACATCGCAGATTCAAGAAGAACACTCTACCAGGAAGTAGAACTGCTGCAAATGTGACTCTGCGATGAAAAATGAACTCTATAACATTTAAATGTGAGTTATTTTTTATAACCACTTACTTATTTATGTTATAATTTATAAAATATGAAAGTTATAATGATTTTAAATGATTCAGTATCCCATAGTAAGCAAGTATGATATTTTAGAAGGCATAGAAAGTAAAACATATATACATATGTTTTTGAAAGTTTACATGACTGCAACATATTAATGTATATAAATACTTATGATTTAAACATATATAATACTACAATTCATTTGACTTATCTAACTGACAAGCATAAATATCATTATGATTTTATCTTAGAAGAAGTTGTCATGTGACATATTTTAAAGCAGCAGTTCAGATATATATAATACAGATGGCTTTCTTCACAATGATTTAAGTATATCTGGGAATTTACATAGCTATGCAGTATGATTTGTAACCATATTTATGAACATAAATATTTTATTTAACTGGCAATAATAAGTATGAGAAGAAAGCTTTGATGCAAGTAATTTAAAGTGTTTTAGAAGCTGTTAACTGCATTTCTATGACAGAAAATAGGAATATCCTAATATATGTAATGTCTGAACCATAATAGCCTAAGTTATTGACTCTAAATGAACATAAGAACTTATTTTTACAAACTTTGAATAAATTAATATGAAGATATGCCCCTTTTTTTTTTTTTTCTCTCTCCCTCTCTCATCTTTTCTTTCTCTCTCTCTCCTCGGTTCCCATTATCAAGTTTATTTGAATGCTATTTGATTATAAATGTATTATACTAAATAGATGTACATGGTAGTATGAATTGTTTCTAAAAGTTCCTATTTGTTTATATGATGCTGATTTATCAAATGTTTAGCTTTGTCTTACTAGATAATCTAATTGAAAGAGGTTAACTTTAGTTAATAATAACTAGTATTAAATTGATAAGGTGGCAGCTGAGGTACTGCTGCTTAGGGTAGGGGGTTAACTTGAGTGGTATGTGCTACTCAAAGTTGGAGTTTTTAACTCCAGGCTGGGTGCAAGGTTTAATCCTTATATTATTTTCTTCTGTTTACTGTTGTTTGTATATAGTTCTGACATCCACAATACATTTTATAAGCTCATTGTCACTACAAACAAAAATGAAGCTTATACAAAATCCCATAAGAGTTTCAATAAATACAGCTATATTTAAAGGTACACCTAAAGGAGGAGGTATAACATTACTTATTTTGTTAATTGTTATTCTGATTATAAGTTTTATATGTTTAAAAATGCCAAATGACTTCTCTAAAAGGAATTTCTTTAAACATTAATGGACTGAATAATCCATGTAAAAGGGCAAGCTTAATGAGATACATTAATTTACATAAGGCCAACTTAGTATTCCTTCAAGAAACACATCTCCTGAAAAAGGATATTGATAAATTAGCCACTAATAAATATACAGTATTAGTTAGTTCAGAGCACACTCAGAAAAAAAGAGGAGTGGCTATTTTATGGAATAAAAGTATGCCCATACCTAAAACTATTAAGTCTTATGAAGATGATAAAGGAATGTTTTGTATGGTTACAATACAAATTAATGGAAAGACATTAATCAGTGTATATTGGATATCTGGAATTGGTATTAATATAGTGAAATACCATCTTAATAAGATCATATCATTCTCTATAGGAGATATTATTTTAGCAGGTGACTTTAATTGTATCCTACATGAAAAAGATACTACTCCTATAGGAAAAAGGAAAATTACATCTAATGCAAAACATTTAAAGGATTTTGTTAATTCATATCATTTGAATGATATTAATAATCAGATAGACTCAAAATCATTACCATACACCTTTTTTTCTAACAGATATAGAACTTATTCAAAAATAGATAGAGTCTTTATTTCTAACCAGATGGTAACAGAATTAATTAGTTCTAAAATCATTTTGTGTCCTATATCAGATCATAATTCAATTGTCTTTGAGTTCATGATAAAAAGTACTTACAATGTTCAGATCAAAAGGATACCAGCATACTTAACTCAACTAAAAGACTATAAAGATTATATATTTTCAGAAGTGCAACATTTTTTAGACATAAATAATACTCCTGAAGTCTCCATTGTTTATGTTTGGGATGCTTTAAAATCATATCTATATGGACAAAGTATCAGATGGTATAATAATAAAAGGAAATCTTGGGATAAGGAATTATTAGATATTCAAAGTAAATTAGACTCTTATAAGCATAATAATAAAGAAAATATTATGGATAAAAAAGTCATTGAAGAAATAAACAAACTAAATGAGAAATACAAAGAAATTTTAACTCATAAAGTTAAAATAAATTTAGAGAAATACAAGTTTTTGTCTTACTCAATAAGTCCCAAATATTTACATAGACTTAAAAATAAAACAAAAAGGTTGAATAAGCAAAATCTTATCAAAGAAATTTTCTCTCTAAAGAAAAAGAAGAATGTTTCTAGTCTACCAGAAATATTAGATGAATTTAGAAATCACTTTCACAAAATTAATCATAATAACATTAACATGGAACCCAAAGATAAAATAAAGAAATTTATAACTACAAACATGAATAAAAAACTTAATAAACAACAAACTAAACTACTGGATAAAAATATTTCATATACAGAGGTTGTTACACAAATAAACAAGCTTAAATCAAACAAAGCACCAGGTAATGATGGTATTATACCAGAGATATATAAAATTCTTTCTAAAAGTACATACTCATTAATACATAAGGTTTTTATTTTGGCCCAAAATGAGTTAATAACTCCCCCATCTTGGCAATACACATTTATTTCGCCAATTTTAAAACCCAATAAAGATCCAACTAGATGCACTTCATATAGACCTATTTCACTACTTAATGTTGATTATAAAATGTTTATGAGTATTTTTGCTGATAGATTGAAGACAATCATCCCAGGCATTATAGATATAGATCAGACAGGCTTCATTGTAAATAGAAATACTTTTGATAATATAAGGAGAACTCTAACATTAATTGATTTTGCAAATAGGAGAAAGAATGATTTAACACTTATTAGTCTCGACATAAGTTCAGCATTTGATTCAGTAAGTTGGGACTATTTGTTTATCTTACTGAAGTGCACAAACTTTTCAGATGCATTTGTAAATCTAATTGAACATTTATATAAAGGAGCATTGGCTTACATTAAGATAGGAACATATGTCTCACAAAAAATACTCATTTTAAAAGGTACAAAACAAGGGTGTCCACTCTCTCCATTATTATTTACTTTAATAATGGAGTCTTGGGCTAATCTGATCAGAAACAGTACTGATATAGAAGGATTTGATATAGATGAAAATACAACATCTAAAATTCAACTTTTTGCAGATGATGTTCTAATTACATCAGCAGGATCTAATTCTTCTATGCAGTCCCTATTTGATAAAATGATGAATTTTAAAAATATTTCTGGTTTAATATTCAATGAAGAAAAAACTAAAATATTACCTATATATACACGAAAAAATGTCCTCATTAGTGATTTTAGTAAATATATACCCAATTCAGGTCAGATAACCTACTTAGGTATAATATTAACTAAGGATATCAAATCTATTATACATAATAAGTATAATACTTGTCTTCTTAATATACAAAATCTTTTCAATAGCTGGAATAATATGTTTTTTACTATGGAAGAGAGACTTACAATTATTAAAATGATAATATTCCCTAAGATATTATACTTAATACAATCAATAATACTCCCACCTACAAAAATATTTATCAAGAAATTGAATACACTAATGTTAAATGTCTTATGGGCACCTAATAGACCTAGGATTGCATTAAAGAAACATACTAATAGCTGGTCTCAAGGGGCATTTCTTTTCCAGACTTTAACTTATATACTATCTCTTCTATTATAAAAGTTATTACTTTGTTAATAGATCAGTCATATGTTGCAAAATGGAAAGATTACTGGGAACTAATTAGTATTCACTTCATGAAAATCTCTTTAACACATAAAAATATGATTGTAAATAACTCCATGTTATGGTTACTAAAAGAATTTTGTACTTCACCTATTACACCAAAATATATAGTTAGTTATCCATTAAACATTATTATTAGTTATCGTAATTTTATATTCATGCATCCTAAGTATAAGGAATGGAATTTTAT
The DNA here is from genome assembly GCF_019279795.1 of Protopterus annectens. Classification (NCBI taxonomy): domain Eukaryota; kingdom Metazoa; phylum Chordata; order Ceratodontiformes; family Protopteridae; genus Protopterus; species Protopterus annectens. The sequence continues at coordinate 111,011,459 of NC_056737.1, read as the reverse complement.
TCTATTCCCTATAATGTATACACAAGGTATGCTTTTGCCATCCACTTCTGAAAGAACTCAGTCACAGAAAATGATCTAAAGTACTCGTATCAGTTGCTATCTGATAATAAAGTTAAAAATTTAGACTTCTTAAAACAAGAATTTGATCTGAGAGAAACTTGTTGGTTAGAAGTTCAGACCTTTAGACAACATCTTATTAATAAAATTGATTTAATGTCTATAACAGTTAAAGAATCTATTCCAATACTGATTGATTACTTGATATTAAATTTACAACATAAAGTTTCTGATAAAGGTAAGCTTTCATACATACATAAAATTATCAGAGAAGAAACTTATTACAGTGTAGATACCTATTGGAATTATTTCACTTCCATTAATGGTGAATCACCAAATCAACAAGATAAACAATATATATTGGAATCTGCTTATAAAACTACTTCTTCCATTATTTGGATACTTTTTACTTGGAAATTTTTACATCGATCCTTTTATACACCTTTGACGATGAATAAAATAAATAATAAAGACAATTTATGTAAAAGATGTAATGTAGAAATTAATGCTGATTGGGCACATATGTTTTATGACTGTATAAAATTGGAAGAATATTGGAAGTCAATCAATGATTTTTTGCAGGCTCTTTTTACAAATAATTTCATTATTTCTAAATCTCTTATATTATTCAACACTCCTGTTACTCAAAGTGTTAAAAAGGTTAAGCTTCCCTTGTTATGGTCTATTCTAGCAGTGGCTAGAAAAATAATAACCAGAAATTGGATTTCAGATACTCCTCCTTCGTTTAATGAATTTAAAAATGTTATGACTGTAGTGTGATACGAGGAACGATAAGAAGAGCCAGCAAAAAACAAACCCCTTGAAAATAAATTTATTGAATCTGATAAGGACAGCAAAAAAGTGCACAAACCGGTTTCGGCTGGTATACACAAACACAGCCTTCTTCAGTGTGAATGATTATGACATGACTGTAGTGTGCCATATGGAATTGATGACAATAAAATCAAGAACTACTAGAAAAACATCTTACTATATTATATGGGATACTTTACAAAATCTGTTAAAAAAATCTTAGCTTCAATAGCATGGTATTTTAGTTTAATTAATTGATTTGATTGTAGTGGATGTCTTTGTAAATACTTTGGTTATGTTATTGAATGTTATAACCATTTATATTTTAATTACTTGTATAAAATTGTTATGATATTTATTTTGTATGTTAAAAACAATAAACTTGTTTTAAAAAAAAAAGAAAATACATAGTAAAACAACTTTTTATTCTAGCAATAAATATATGGTAACACAACCTTTTATTATAGCAATTTTTTATGTTTATAAGATGACTATTTGAAATTTTTCCTTATTTTTGGGACTATAATACCCTGTTAGTGGCTTTGTCCAGGTTTTTTGTGTTAAGGTTGACAGCTATGGCAAGAACTGAATTCACTGAATATGTTTGAGGGCTGTATTCCCTCATTACTGGGTTTGTCCAGGTGTTTTGTGCTAAGGGGTTGACAGCTATGGTGAGAACTGAATTAATTAAATGATAGCCATTTAAGTTTTAGTCTTCCTCTCATTCACAAAACAGCTGATTTGGCATAGTGGTATGTTGCTCTTGACTGTTTTGCACAGGGACCTTGTCTGTAAAATTACGATGGTAACACAGCATTTTTCTTTCACAAAGCAGGTGATTTGGCATAGTGGTATGTTCTGACTCTTTTTTGCACAGGGACTTTGGCAGTAAAATGTATGGTGGTACCGTGGTAACACAGCATTTTATTCTAGCATCTTTCCAAGATTATACAAGCTAATGTGTCCCTGGTTTTTGCCCTTTTGACCCACCCCAATAAATTTTGCTTTTTCCAGACTTCTTGTGCTGCGAAGTTGAGATGCAGTTGAGTATTGAGCAGATTTTACAAGGAGCTGAGAGCTGCAGGGGAAGAGAAGTTTAGTGCTAATAGCATAACAGGCTGTGTGCTTGCTTTTGATGCAGAAGGTTGTTGGTTCTACTCCCATAAGGGGTGAATGCTGAAAGTTAAGATACTAATTATGAGCCTGTTATCAGTTTGCCATCCATTTCCTATTGCAATATTACTAGCTTATTTTTAATGTAATTTAGGCAATTTATTCCACAGGGGCATCAGACACTTTATTGTTCGATGAAACCATGAAATGTAAAGGTGATTGCTAGCACCAACCTCTTCATTACAGATTTATTTAACGTGGAATTATTTAGATGACTTTTTTACTACTTCAGAGATTGTGCATATTTACTGATAATGGTGGACTGTAGAATTGTGCATATTTACTGATAATAGTGGACTGTAGAAGTCTGAGTAGACTTTTATGATGGAAATGTTCTGAATTGGACAGTTTTGTTTCATTGTTTACTGGAAAAATGTTCAAAGCAATAGGAAGGTGTATCAAAGAGCACATGTATGTTTCATATGCAAGGGGCCTATGATTTGAAAACAGCCCAGAATTCATTTTTATCTGCCACGAGTAAAATGTATTTTCTTTGAATGTGGATTTTAATGTTGTTTCAGTGAATGTGAGTTTCAAGGGCAGAGAAGGTTTAATGCCAAGTTTGTTATGTCTTAGTGTTTGTGGTGTAAAATGCAAAAATAAAACTTTCAAATGAAGTTCAAATCATCATAGAAGTAAATCAGTATGCACATTAGTGTTTATGGTAAATGGAGTGAAATAGCAAATTAATGGATCATTGGAATGGCTGCAGGAGGCTCCATTCGACCAGGGTTTTGTGAGGGGGAAGGGCAGCAAACTTAGACAGCCCCAGCTGAACCATACCTCCCAACTGTCCAGATTTTCAAAGAATGAATAGATGTTTTGCTTCTTATTTGTGATTTATTCCTCATAAAAATTTGTGGTTTTCTGGCAAATCATTTAGGAATTAAGTCACTAAATAATGACACACCTAGTTTCAGACTTCATAACCTTCAGAAAAATGCATGCTAAAGTAAGACCTGTTCTATCAACTGTCCCAGTTTATAGAAGAGCATTTTTTAGTACTGTTTATATGTTCCCCCCAATATATTTGGCCTTGTCCAGATTTATGTCCCAGTTTATACAAGAGCAATTTTTAGTACTGTTTATATGTTCCCCCAATATATCTGGCCTTGTCCAGATTTATTGCATTAACAGGTTGAGAGGTACATGCAAATAAATTGCTTTATAGAATTAGGCATAGCCAAACCTCTGAACTGTCCCTGATTTTGACTCAAAATGTTGCTCTTCCCCTAATGATCCCTCCACAAAATAGCAATTTTGGAAGAAAACATGGAGGGTTTATAATTAAGAAATAACTGTAATAATCAGATTACTTTTATTTCAGAAATGCATGTAGATTATTTTATTTTGTCAGCTGCTCAAGTTAGCAGTACTAATATTAGTGTCCCTTCTTTGACAGGTTCCCAGCTGTATTGTGTTGCTATTTTATATTTTTACATCACATTTTTTGGTCCATTTTTCATAAAATTTTGTTTTTTGGCAAATTAGTGACAAATAATTAAAGACTGAAGTTAGAAAATAATGACAGACATTTGAGTTTCAGATTTCATACCATTCAGAAAATTCATACTAATGCAAGACCTCTATTAGCTTTCTAAGGTTATAAGAGCGATATTTTAAAAATTGTCCTTATTTTTGGGCCTTTGTCCCATTTCTTTGTATGGCTTTGTCCAGATTTCTTGCTCTGAGGTTGAGAGGTATGACAAATGTGTCAGGGCCATCACAAGTCAGCCAGAGACATTTCAAACTGTGACATACTTGTTACACCACACTCCCCATGTAGTGACTCTGGATGTGTCGAAGCAAGGCAAGGAGTAGTTATGCAGTGTAAATGTGCAGAGAATCCCACCCATCCAAGGTAGACACAAGTACTAGAGTGGCTTTTCATCTGTCCTTGATTTTTGCAGAATGGTCTGGTTTCTGTCATATTTTTTGTACTGTTGATTTATGCTTATTACTCAAAGTGCATGTTGCTCTGTGTTTAAGTAGCAATACTTTAATGACCATCAGGTAAGCTTGGCTGAGATTGCAAGATGCAAGTAAGCTTTAATAAGCATACTGTTAAAGAGTTGCCAACATTGAAAGCCTTTCTGTTGCCATGTAGAGAATACTTAACTAGATAATGTATAAGCCTTGGGTATTGAAATGCATATGCCAGTATTTGTAATAAAGGACAGAATTACATTATTTTAAGAGTCTCATTACACTTGGAGACTTACAGTCATCTCTGCAGGCTTTAACCATAAACCGAATGCCAATCGTGTGGTCTATAACCTGTACAGTAATCCTTTTAAGCAATGTATCTTGAGCTTATTTCTTGTTTGCTTTTCATTTTTTACTTTGATCATGTTTTCCCCATGAAACAAGTAGTTGTTAGGCAGCAGGTCTTTTTTTGGATAAGGAACATTTTTACAAGTGGGGGCATCAGAGATTTCTATTTTCAGCATGTTACTTTAATAAAGCTGAATATAAATTATAATTAGAACTGCAGTGCAACAAGTGGTTTGAGTTGAGTGCTGCTTGTTTTTCTTATACTTGATTTTGACTGGCATTCTATTAATGTATTTAAAAAAAGTAATTTATTTCTTCATGCCTCACAACCTTTTTTGTTTCCATCAAGATATTAAGCTGTCATGCAGCCAATGCATTGAAATATTTTTATTCTTCTACACTTCATTTTGTCTTGATTGGACTCTCGTGACAACTGTTTGGCACCCAATGCAGTATATTTAGTTTTTGTGGTTTGCTACTACAGGTGTTTGTGTGTGTGTGGTAGGGAATACCTCAGGCTTGAATCCTGTACCTTGTATGCAGGTTTTAAAGACCTTAATTCCCTACCCACCACCATTTGTGAAAAAAAACTGCAGATTTTTGCCTCATGTTTGATCTGATCTGTTCCTCATAATATCTGTGGTTTGTAAATGCTGCAATGCTTGATATTTGATGGGGCAGTTGTAGCATTGTTGCCTCACAGCTGCAGGTTCTCAAGTTTGCTTCTTGGCTGGGGTGCCTTCTTTGTGGGGTCTTTATCTTCTCCTTATGTTTGTGTGGGTTTGCTTTTGTGTCCTCCCATGTTACAAAGACATGTCTGCATTATTTCTTCCTGGGCCTCTGCTGAATTTTTTTTTTGTTCCAAGTCAGACTGTCCTGATTAACAAATGTTAAATAAAATTGACAGGCATTTGAATTTCAGACTTCAGGTTTCTGAATGTTTAAGTCTTTGCATATTTGATGGTGCAGTGGTAGTATTGTTGCCTCACAGCTATAGGTTTTCTGGTTTGATTCTTGGCTGGGGTGCCTTCTGTGTGGAGTCTGCATCTCCTCCCTGTGTTTGTGTGGATTTGCTCTGGTGCCCTGTCATTTTACAAAGACGTGTCTGCAGTATTTCTCCCTGGGTCTCTGCTGAAAATTGTTTTTATTCTGTCAGCAGTAAAATTGACAGGCATTTGAATTTCAGACTTTATGTTCTTCAGAAAATACATAGTAACACAACCTTTTATTCTAGCAATTTTCTAAGTTTATATGATGAATACTTGAAATTTGTCCTTATTTTTGGGACTGCATTCCCTCATTATTGGCTTCGTCCAGGTCTTTTGTGCTAAGGTTGACAGCTATGGCAAGAACTGAATTCATTGAATGTTTGAGGGCTGTATTCCCTCATTACTGGGTTTGTCCAGGTGTTTTGTACTAAGAGGTTGACAGCTATGGTGAGAACTGAATTCACTAAATGATAGCCATTTAAGTTTCAGTCTTCCTCTTTTACAAAGCAGCTGATTTGGCGTAGTGGTATGTTGCTCTGTTTTGCACAGAGAGCTTGGCAGTAAAATGTATGGTTCTAGGAACTTTCCAAGATTATACAAGCAATGTTTGTGTCCCTGGTTTTTGGGCTTTTGACCCCCCCCAATACATTTTGGCTTTTTCCAGTTTTCCTGTGCTGCAAAGTTGAGTATTGAGTAGATTTTACAAGGAGCTGAGAGCTGCAGGCGAACAGAAGTTTAGTGCTGCTTAAGTGAAGTTGTTTTGCCTTGTTAATAGCACAACAAGTTGTGTACTTGTCTTTGATGCAGAAGGCTGTGGGTTCTACTCCCATAAGGGGTGGATGTTGCTGTACTGAGAATGTTCTCCTTGGTGAAGATACTAACTATGAGTTTGTTATCAGTTTGCCATCCATTTCCTCTTGCAATATTACTAGCTTATCATTTTTTTAATGTAATATAGGCAATTTATTCCTGAGGGGCAACAGGCACTTTATTTTTCGATGAAACCATGAAATATAAAGGTGTTTGCTAGCAGCAACCCCTTCATTAGTTACAGATTTCTTTAATGTGGAATTATTTAGATGACTTTTACTTCTTCAGAGATAGTGCATATTTACTGATAATGGACTGTAGAATTGTGCATATTTACTGATAATGGACTGTAGAATTGTGCATATTTACTGATAATGGTGGACTGTAGAATTGTGCATATTTACTGATAATGGTGGACTGCGGAAGTCTGAGTAGACTTTTATGATAAATGTTCTGAACTGGGCAGTTTTGTCATTATGGGTGCATGCATTTTGTTTCATTGTTTACAGGAAAAATGTTCAAAACAAATTTAAAACGCCCTCTAACAACTGTAATATATTGTACAAGGAATATAATTTAGTACAATGAGGAAGGTGTATCAAAGAGTACATGTATGTTTCATATGCAAGGGGCCTATGATTTGAAAACAGCCCAAAATTAATCTTCATCTGCCACTGGCAAAATGTATTTTCTTTGAATGTGGGTTTCAATGCTGTTTCAATGAATGTGAGTTTCAAGAGCAGAGAAGTTTTAATGCTAAGTTTCATTGTGAGACTGCATTGCTTTGTTTGGTAGATGACTTAGTGTTTGTGCTGTAAAATACAAAATAAAACTTTCAAATGAAGTCCAACTCATCATACAAGTAAAGCAGTATGCATATTAGTGTTTATGGTAAATGGAGTGAAATAGCCAAGTAATGGTTCATAGGAATGGCTGCAGAGGCTCTTCAACCGTGATTTTGTCAGGGGGGAAGAGCAGCAAACTCAGACAGGCCCAGCTGAACTATACCTCCCAACTGTCCAGATTTTCAAAGAATGAATAGATTTTTGCTTCTTATTTTTGGTTTGTTCTTCATAAAATTTGTAGTTTTCTGGCAAATCATTTAGAAATTAAGTCACTAAATAATGATACACTGAGTTTCAGACTTCATAACCTTCAGAAAAATGCATGCTAAAGTAAGAACTGTTATTCTATCAACTGTCTCAATTTTTAGTACTGTTTATATGTTCCCCCAGTATATTTGGCCTTGTTCAGATTTACTGCATTAACAGGTTGAGAGGTACATGCAAATAAATTGCTTTATAGAATTAGGCATAGCCAACCTCTCAACTGCCTCTGATTTTGGCTTAAAATGTTGCTCTTCCCCCTAATAATCCCTCCGCAAAATAGCAATTTTGGAAGAAAACATGGAGGGTTTACAATTAAGAAATAACTGTAATAATCAAAGTTATAGATTACTTGAAATGCATGTAGATTCTTTTATTTTGTCAGCTGCTCAAGTTAGCAGTACTAATATTAAAGTGTCCCTTCTTTGACAGGTTCCCAGCTGTATTGTGTGGCTATTTTATATTTTTGCACCACAGTTGGCCCATTTTTCATAAAATTGTGTTTTTTTGGCAAATTAGTGACAAATCACTAAAGACGGAAGTTAGAAAATAATGGCAGACATTTGAGTTTCAGATTTTATACCCTTCAGAAAAGTCATACTAATGCAAGACCTCTTCTATTATCTTTCTAAGTTTATTAGAGCAATATTTAAAAATTGTCCTTATTTGTGGGCATTTGTCCCACTTCTGTGTATGGCTTTGTCCAGATTTCTTGCTCTGAGGTTGAGAAGTATGACACATGTGTCAGGGCCATCACAGTCAGCCAGAGACATTTCAAATTGTGACATACTTGTTGCACCCCACTCCACCATGTACTGACTCTGGAAGTGTCCAAGCAAGGCAAGGAGTAGTTATGCAGTGTAAATGTGCAGTGTGTCTCCCTCCCCCCCCCATCCAAGGTAGACACAAGTACTACAGTGGCTTTTCATCTGTCCTTGATTTTGCAGAAAGGTCTGCTTTCTGTCATATTTTTGTACTGTTGATTTATGCTTATTACTCAAAGTGCCTGTTGCTCTGTGTTTAAGTAGCAATGCTTTAATGACCATAATGTAAGCTTGTCTGAGATCATAAGATGCAAATAAGCTTTAATAAGCATACTGTTAAAGAATTGCCAACATTGAAAGCCTTTCTGTTGTTGCCATGCAGAGAATACTTGCCTAGATAATGTATAAGCCTTGGGTATTAAAGGACAGGATTCCATTATTTTAAAAAGCTCATTACACTTGTTGGAGACTTCCAGTCATCTCTACAGACTTTACCCGTAAACTAAACAGAATGCCAATCATGTGTGGTCCATAACCTGTACAGTAATCCTTTAAGCAATGTATCTTGAGCTTGTTTCTTGTTTGCTTTTCATTTTTACTTACATGTTTTCCCATGAAACACGTAGATAGTTGTCAGGCAGCAGATCTTTTTGGATAAGAAACATTTTTACAAGTGGGGGCATCACAGAGATTTCTACTTTCAGCATGTTACTTGGCACTTTAATAAAGCTGAATATAAATTATAATTAGAACTGCAGTGCAAGGAGAAGTGGTTTGAGTTGAGTGCTTCTGGTTTTGCTTGTACTTGATTTTGACTGGCATTCCAGTAATGTATTTAAAAAGTAATTTATTTTTTCATGCCTCACAACATTTTGTTTCCATCTAGATATTAAGTAAGCTGTCATGCAGCCAATGCATTGAAATATTTTTATTCTTCTACACTTATTTTTGTCTTGATTGGACTCTCATAATGATGGTTTGCCATGCCACCCAGGGGAGTGTATTTAATTAAAGTTAGTTTTTGTGGTTTTGAGCATAGCTCCTCCCCTTTCTGGTTGGCCACACCCCTTCCCCTTGACCCCACCCATTCAGCTGGCTCCTGCAGCCCCCCTTTGATTTGAAGTCACCAGCCACCACTGTATGGTAGCCTTTCTAACAGTCAGGTTGAGGCTACGTATAGCATGCTGGTATTGCCATACATGCCTGTGAGTACTCCACATTTACACATGGGAAACTGCAAACACTGCTACTTGTTGGCACATGCAAGTAGACCATAAGGAGGGAACCAGGGCATCATTACCAACATGCTGTTACTGTTGTTACCAAGACACATACTGTGAACATATAACAATGCATTATAAACCTGTACTACATGTTATGTCTGGTGCGTGTCAACAGTACACAACTAATGTAATATACACTTCTCTCACTATTCTGTTCACCCTGTGCATCAGATCATTTGAGCATGTCCCTGCACCAATGGTGTGGATGACAGGGATGCGGCACAGGCATCATCATATGCTCAGGGTGATAATGTTTTCCACGGGCATAGGCTGCACCAGTGGATGACATCATGTGTGTGGGTAAAGGCCAGTGATCTGATTGGACATGTGTGGTCGTTATGCATGTGGGTGTTGCGGTGCCCTACAGATATTTTTGCTGTGTGCGTGTATGAGTGCACATAGTTCTGCCTTTTGCCAGGCCTACACAGGGGTATTATTGACAGCTCCAGATTGCACAGACCAGGATGTACAGCTCACTGTGCCTGGCCACGGCCAAATAACCTGTGCATGCCAGGGATTGCACGGGCACTACCAGGTGGAGGTACAGATTGGCTACTGTCTGATGACACATGTCCACTGGAACCGTGTCCCTGCTGGGAGTGTCCAGGGCCACGTCCACATGGCCTGCTGTGTCCTGGTGTGGACAGTGCAGCAACAGCTGCACTGCTACTGCTACTGGCACTATGAGAGTGGGCATGTGAGGTGGCTCATTCATGTTGACCTGCACTAGGTAGTGTAGCTGGCCTATGTCCACGTGGCCTATGCCTTACTCCTACAAAATGTTCCAGCACAGACAGCTCACGCTCGCGGATTGCCATGCCACGGTCAAGGATTCCGACCATGTCACCCAATCACCTGTCCAGAACATCAGCAATCTGCTGTTGAGCATTTGCCAATGCCTGGATGTTGTCATTTAGAGTATGGATAGCAGCCCTCTGAAGCCTCTGCCCTTCTCTGTTCTGCCATTCAGCATGTACCTGTGCCGCCATTACAGTCTGGAACATGCATCTGGTGAAACCAGCTGCTGCTCTCTGTCCTGCAGGTGCATGTCTGGCAGAGGTCCTCCTACGAGCAGCACTGGCCACATGCCTGTGTGGCACATCTGCAGTCATTACGCTGACACCATGGTGTGGAGACACACCTTCTGTAGCCACCACACGTTCCTGTTCCAAGCTAACACACACTGACTGTCCTTCCTCTATGGCCACTGGTGATGGGGTATGTGTTGGCATGAGAACTGTGTGCGGGGAAGAGGGGGACATAGCTGGGATGGCAACCATTGGCACAGATTCAGCCCCTGACAACCCTTCCTGTACCTCATGTATATGTTCATCACTGCTAGTATCTGTGGGAACAGTAACATCAGATGGACCGCAGGAGGGTAACGCACCTACATCACCTGTGAATGCAAAGAAAGACTCTACATTACAATAGACACACACACAGACGCACACACAGACAGACACACACACACACACAGACACACAGACACACACACACACACACACACACACACACAGACACACACACAGACACACACACACAGACACACACAGACACACACACACACACACACACACACACACACACACACACACACACACACACACACACACAGACACACAATGCATGTGATTTGACAGACGGCATGCAGCATGCATGTGATACAGCAGACAGCATGCAGCTCAGACATTAATAGTGGTAGTTAGCATACCTCCCTGGGTTGCACACAGCAGCAAGCAGGTGTCATATCAGTAGCCATGCAGTTCACACAATCATGGTAGTAAGCATGCATCCCTGTGATACACCATGTGGACCAGCACAGGTTAACAGTACACATGGCTGAAGTGACCTTAACATGTAATCTGCTGATGTGTGCATTGACATGCATACATGTCTGACACAATGGTGTCCTGACACATGTACAGAGTTGTAATGGGTATCACACTGCAGTGTTTTCTGTATGCCCTACAGATAGAATGCATGTTTAGCAAATGTGCATGAGCATGGAAGGGTAGTGTGAGGCGTCTACATTGCTATACAGTGTGAAGTACAGACACCGTACCATTGCATGGCATCATGAGCATCTATATTGCTAAACAGTGTGTAATATGCACACATTGCATAGCCATAACTGCGTGCATGCACATTGCATAACTGTGGATTGTGACCCACGTTGCTGAGGTGTATACACACCAAACCATGCTGTGTCATGTGACAGGTCACTGGAAGACCTACGGATGACACCCCTGCACAACTACTACAGAGTCTTATCTGCCTGGCAACCATGTCCACACATGGCAGACTTGTCAATACACCATGTCCCACATGACATTGATGTACCACACACACGAGGTGCATGGCTGATGGTGATGACCTACAGCAGCAAGGGAAATGTATGGTATCTGTGGCCTGATGTGGTTTCAATGTCTGTGGAAGCTGTACAGGTGACTACTGTCATGCTATGACACAGTCGTGATGTTCAACACATCTTATATGGTCGACTTATGTGACAACTCCACTAGCTGTGCACAGGCTTTTAGGATGTCCAGTGTAGCACATCAACTGTATAATCCATCAACTAAGGCTATAGTTGGACCATGTGTGGACAATGTGCAACAGGGTGTATACACATCACATCTACTGTGTGGCTACATGTCTCTGGCCATCCTCCATAGCCATGTGTGAACATGTGTTGGCCAAATGTTTGTGATGGCTGTCTATCTCACATGTCTGTGTAATCCCATATGACATACACCCATAGATGTCAGATATGTTACCGTCCACAGGGCTATGCAGACAACGGGTTGTATGTTTAGTATGTGGGGTATGTATTATGGGATAGTGTGACAATATTGCAGCCAGAACACTACATGTCTGGGACATGTCAGATGGCACATCACAATGTGTTCACCCATTGCAGGGGCATATAACACAATGGTGACTCCTGTGGGCTGCCCATATCCCAGCTCACTGTGTGGTACTGTTTGCGTACCACACATGTTTTGTTCCAATATATAGTACATATGCCTACATTGAACAACACCTCCACCGTTGTATGCACAGCTGTCCACACATGTAGCAATGACAAATACTGTGGTTTCATGTCGGTGTTTCATTTCATTTGTATATATTGCACATGGGTAGCCAGTGTGAACGCTGGGAGATGTGACCTGTATATCGTGACTGGACCATACATCATGTGTACATGTGTTAACTGGCCACATGGCGAATAGATATATGCATTAACATGCCTGATGCTGATGATAGTCTCACCTTCAACGGACTGATGTCTGTGCGGCATGCCAGAGGTACCTGTATAGGGGTGACACAGCAGTTCGAGCATTATCCATGACTGTATGACAGCCACAGGGTGCACTGTGCATGTTACCACATTTGCCTGTACAATAGCATATAGTATGCACATGTGTGCATACACAGGGTAGCATACTGTAGTATGCAGCATGTGTGTAAACATACCTTGCATATGATGTCGCATTACATATTGTACAGTGACACATGCAACTAAATGGGATATAATAGTCATATGTGCAGTAGTGACTTACCAGGCAACTCCAGGCTCATTGCTTGGGAGACACCCACCTCCACGATGGCAGCTAGTGTTTGTGGATGCTGTTCTGAGGGTGTTCCCAGGCTGGCCAGTAGCTCCTCGGTGTGTGTGAGTGGGGGCTGGGTTGGTGGCCCACCACCTGTTCCACCTTGTTCCCTGGCGATTGCAGTGGCACGCTGTTTCGCATGTCGCATCAAGCCTGTGCAGTGTCTGCGCACCTGCTGGCAGGTGCAGTTATGGCCACCCACATCATTAACCCTCCTGCGAAGGTCCTGCCACAGGTTGTCATGCTGCTGGGCATGCTGTGGCACATGGCTGAACAACACCTCATGGTTCTCATGGAGGTACGGGATGAGGACATCATCCTCCTGGTGGCTGTATGCTGGCAGGCATGAACGAGGCATTATCAGGAAGACATAATGATGGTGACAGGTCACAATATCACAGAGATATACAGATATACAGCTGCACATACATTTGTATTAAATCTAGTACATCTGCACAGTTATCTTTGCAAATCATCATGACACTGACATGACTGACATGTTTGTGTCACACACATGTAACACCCGTTATGCATTGGATATCATCACCATATATGTGTGTCACCTCTTTGCATTGTTCATACTCCATGTGAATGCTGTCTTGATATGGGCATGTCTGTTTGCCTGTACTGGTGTTCTTACCTATCAGCACATGCCTGGATGTGTCCACAGTGATGCTGTTGACCTTGATACTGTGTATATGTCACATATCAACACATACACTGCCTTAATGGACATGAGCAGTGACAATGCACACATAAGCACAAACCTTTACATGCATGTGTTTTGCAATATACATCTACACGGCACTGTACAGCAGTTCAACATCCTGCCACGGATCGCCTGTGTTGCACATGTGATAGACATGGGACAATGGCTAGCCGGATGTCATTCGCAGGGATGGTTATCAACTATAGCATGTACGGGCAAGGTTTCCTAGCTGTATCCGACAGCCATTTTGCCACCTCAAGGTGCATCAATGCCACATTACTGATCCAGACAGTTAATAATACATCTACCATGCGGTCATCACACCATGTAAGACAGAGATGACATGTGCAGCTTTGATGGACAGGGTTGCAAGGTATGGCTGGAGTATGTAACGTGTATGGCACAGGGATCTGTCCAGCATGTGGCGATCCTTGTAGTAGGACGGTGGCTGTCCATGATGTATGTCTTTCAGATCAGGATATGTACGTGTAGCATGTCCAGCATCACAGTGTAGCACAAGGTAGCCAGCATGCTGCATAGTGGAGGTGAGGATTGTGAAGGCTGGTATCGCCCATCCACGCACGGCCAATACCCCTTAAAGGTGATATGTGATCTGATATTGGTGACCCAAGTGCTGAGTATGCCTGTCCAATGATCTCCATGCTCATGGATGGCACCCTGTCATGACATGGGTGCCTCATATGACTACCTAATAGGCCTGGAGACGTCACCAACTCAGGGAGGCGAACTGCACAGCACCATCCCTTACACAGTGTCCATAATGTTGACCGCTGCCTAGGTGGTAGTTAATGGGTACAGGGTTATTCACCTAGCAGTGACAATGCTATTATCAGCTGTCAGATTGTGCACATATGTCACACACCTCACCCACAAAGCCCATTCTGTATGTTGTCCACAACACTGAGACAGCTATTGCTCCTAGGTCATGGCCATTCACATCCTTACATACACAGATGCCTCCCATTTGTCTGTGTGGTGTGGGCTACAAAGAGGGGGGGGAGTACAAAACATGAATCCTGTTTTACTGTAGCTGCCACTGGTGTGATATGCACATGTCACTCTGACACCTTTTGTACTGTTGATTCTGTCAACAGGCCACTGGTAGAACACTCCTGTGACATACAAATGTACATCTAGAATACTCAGTGTAGCTGGAACATGGTATGGGTGATGATGTCCTATGACCTGTCACAGGTATGCTATGCAGTGTGAAATCATCCGTACTGTCATCTACTTCTGTACTGCTAACATCTACGATGATAAAGGTTCATAAACTTGCAGACCATACTCAGCAGGGTAATAGTGCAGTGCCTCCAATTTTGACTGTCATCTCCACTTGTGGGTTGCAGTGGGTTGATATTATCCAACACCCTATCTGTATTGCATATTCATGCTCAGCACTTGCTCAGAACTTGTGAGCACTTCATGAGCTACTAATTACTATAGCACCCATTCTAATTCATTTCTTACAAGTACACTTTCTGTCCTTACATTTCCAGCTTTCTTACAGTACAACAGCTGT
Source organism: Protopterus annectens (assembly GCF_019279795.1). Classification (NCBI taxonomy): domain Eukaryota; kingdom Metazoa; phylum Chordata; order Ceratodontiformes; family Protopteridae; genus Protopterus; species Protopterus annectens. The sequence continues at coordinate 110,996,321 of NC_056737.1, read as the reverse complement.
TGTACACATGTAACTCATATATCTTGTGAGACATGGTTGAATATACAGGCATGTCCAACTGTCACGTACCAGTGCTATTGTCTGTCTATATGATGAATATGGTGAACATGTGGCAATAGAGCAATTGTCTCATGTACACAGTCAATGATCACCTCCCAACATACAACACTACAGCCTGTGGGAGATGCACATATGTAGCCATGCTGGGGGTAATGCTCTCACCAACCCAGACTGAACCTGACATTCATGTGGGGATGTGTAACATTTGCAACACACCCCACTCATCACATAGTCTCACATAATCTCCACCACCACAGGCCACACATAGTATGAGTACGACATTTGCAGAACCTCTCCATACTCTGTGTAGGCACCAGAGGCAGCCCCCATCACAAAACACAACAATTACTTATAGCCCACAGACTCATGTGTGCCCATCAAATACAGACAATAGGGTGTTATAACATACCCAACACACCAGTCATAGGTGACTCTGTAGGCGGTCACACTGATGTCCCACTCAGTAGGCTACACAAGGCGATAGTCGCTTACATCTAGCTGTCGGGTAACTGGTTCTGCAACATAACCTATGCACCCATGCCACACCTCACCAGGTACAATTTGACTGTCATTCTCCATGTTAGTGTGACTGCCCTGAGATATAACTTCCCAGACTACATGTGCAGGGACATGCAATAGCTCTCTGGTCTTGTAACCCAGAAGGTATCGGCCAAGCCCTGGGGAGCATTCTACATTCATCCAGACTAGATACCACTGTACAACAACTGACTGTTTCACTTCAACAGTTGCCTGTGCTTCTGCTGTCATTCCACAGGCATCCAGTATCTGTCCGCTTTGAATGACATGGTCAACAAAACACGATGCTTTGGCACAGATGACCTGCACCTGTCAGCCCTGGGAGTACAGATAACATGTAAGGCTCTTGTTGCTCCTATACTGCCTGTCTTGCACAGTTTCCAATAACATTCATCACCGGAATGGAAGCAGGCAAGCAAAACATGGGGTCATGTTACTCAATGCTTGACATCATCTCTGATGCACACAGGCAAGGCACCCCTTATAATGGACCACTTCAATATCTCTGCAGTGACTGGGACCTGCCTCTAGGCTCTGCAGGGCACACCTGCACTGACAGGTTATACGCAGACCACACCTTTCAGTCATGTAACCTGGACCGGAACACCCACTGCTGAGGTGTGTCCATATTTCACTATGTTATACACACCTCCTGGCTGGTTACTTAGCACAATGCATCAGAGGTGATCCACGTGCAACTAACTGTGGCCAGAACTGCTATACACATTGTAACATGCTATGGATTCAACAACATACCCCACGGTTACCGGCCCTCATTTCTTGGTGTACTGGACAGTAGGGTCAGACAGGTACTACTGATGTGCGACTGACACTACCCCTCACTTAACTGGGATAGCTACTCATGTACCAACACACTAGGCCAACGCTGTCCAGGATTCATAACCTCCACTTGGCTGGATCAACCCGTACACACCACCACCAAGACCAACAATATCCTAGACATGGACATTACCAACATGTCACTGGTGTTCCACACCTGTGGTTATCCCCTTGTTGGTAGTTTCCAAACATATGGCAATCACCCTTGTTATCCACATCCCGGCACCACACCCTTCACGGCATACACAGTACAAGATTAGTACAACGCCTACTACAGACGTCCTATGACAGCATTAGTAAACGTCATGACACCCGTGCAGATGGACAATGCACATCCAAATGCTGAAACATACCCCAGTGCACTTCATTAGCACTTACACGACTGCATGGATCATGCTATTCCAAACAGAGCCATGATGGTACCCACCAGATAACCGACGCCACTCTGGGGGTCCAGTTCCTTGAACATAATGTACAACAAAAGGTGGAGGCTGTTGCAAAGTGGAGTACAATCCCATGGGTGGGGTAGCTCACTGGTCAGCCTCAGTAGGGCTCCGGGATCCCTTATCACATCCTCCAAACCTAGCTATGTAAACATTACTGCAACACATTCCAGGGTGTACCACAAAGCATTATGGAGGTATGTCAGTAGGCAATGGCAATACCCACATCTGCTCTAACATACGACGGTTACTCAGGAACATTACAGAACTGAGTGATGTTGGCAACATCCTGGCGGATGGGCTCAATGCTAACTTTACACCCTCTCACTCCCTACAGGGCCATAATCCATGTAGGAACATTGCGGGGTCCCTGCAGTCACAACTACACAGTTCTAACCTGCACTCTCTAAGGCCTGGAACACAGACTCCATGTGACCGTCCAACATCCCAGGCTGTGATTTACACAAACCTCAGAACAACATGTCTCCCCACTTGGCCACTAGATTCACTAATTGCCTTGTATCAGACATGGTGGCCCCTGAATGGCACACAGCAACAGTTATCACACTCCACACAGGTGGTGCCACAATGAACCAGAGGGACTATTGCCCTATACGCCTGACTGGACTGTTCTGCAAGGCTATGGGGCACATCATCATGGAAGTCATTCACAGAGACATTGGTGGGCTCCAGACCTTTGATGCCACCCAGGTTGGACTTGTTAGGGCCAGACCATGGCTCCTACACCTGGTGGACTCCTTTGATACAGTTACCAGGGTAGTTGATGACGGTAAGGGGGTCCACACAGCCTACATTGTGCTCTCATTGGCTTTCAGCACCGTTCTCCATTCTGGTATTGACAACATACACATCCACCTGCACATCGATCCCTACATCTCAGGATGTTATGCAAAGTGGCTCATGGACAGGACCCACACAATGAGGGTAGCATACCATAGTACCTACTGTATTTCAGTTACACTTGGCATACCACAGTCCTCAGTCATAGGGCCCCTCATGTTCGGTATATGCTTCCCTGAGGTACAGGCTAGCACAGAGGGACTTTCCCTGACTAGCTTGCCAGACAACTACATACAAGGTGCCATGATTGATCCACCAGCTGATACAGACTCCCTCCATAAGGGTTTCACTGTGACGGATACCTGATGTCGATAACATGGCCTCAAGCTGCATGACACATGGTGCATGAACATCCCCTTTGGATTACACCCATCACCCACTGACTATCACATAGGTGGTAGTCCCCTACATACATGTGATATTATACGGGATCTTAGTACACACGTATGTAGCACCCACTCCTTTGATAACCATATTGCCAATGTGGCGTGGATATCCTTCTATGTGGCCACCCTTATCTGTACTGGGTTTGTAGCTGGAACAAAGGCACCCATTCTACCTCTAAACTCCTGATGTATACACACATTCAAGGATACAACACCCCGTTTAGGGTGTACCTTAGAAAACAGCAACAGCTTTACATACCACAACATTAACACACCATGAGGATTATTGAGCTCCGAAGGTTGACATATGCGACAGAACTACGGACACCATGACTGTACACATTTGCATACTGCATACTCAGGGGTGACCTCTGCTGAACATACAGGGCCCATGTCCACAACAATATCCATGGATATACTCCACATAAGCGACATAAGCAAAAGCCACTGAGAGCAACATGCTCATGGATATGTGCACAAACGCAACGATGAGTGGGATGTTCTTGAGGGTTACATTCCCAAACCAGACACTCACCATGCATTGGAACATGATTCCTATGTACATCACGCAGGGACACTCAGTAGCACTGTTTATGAGATACCTCAGTCGGTGGATGGGAGACACACATGTATGCCAGGGATCACTGCAGTGGCTGTACTGTGCAGAGGTGCAGATAACACATGGCTCTGCTGTTCACAGACAGGACACTACCCTAGAGAGGTACTGCCGGTGTAAACACTGTAGTTGGGCTTATGCATAGACTTGCCAGACAGCATAGTACCTCACTATGAACCTGTGAAGCTGTTACATGTCCTTTGTGCATGGTTAATTGAGTAGCTCTTCTATTTTGATTAGCTATTATGCTGTTACAGTGTCCCGTGATTACAAGCCATATGTATCCTGTTATTGTGTATTGTACATGCCAATAGACAATGCCTTTTGTTTGCATGATATAACTGTTATGCTGTGTAGAATATCTGACATATCTACCTACAGTACTGTACATTACACATATTTTACATATTATCCCATAATGCAAAGCATACTTGCACAGCAGGACCACCTTAGGCATGTTATTGTCATTATATGCCCATACACATGCCTGCTGTGACAGTTATATCAACATGTACTATCCCCTGCTATGGCACGTACTTGTTGGGACATACACTACCACTGACGGCGGGTGGTGTGGAATTGTTCTGTTTAAAGCCCTCATGTAGCATCCCTTGTGGTGTCTGTGATATTTACCTTGTGGCCCACAGCAGGACATACAATTTCTACAAGCGTTACTATGCTCAGCAAGGCATCAATACATAATACCTTTTCCCACTTTATGCATTGCGGACACTTTTAATTAATACAAAACAGGCTATACATACACTAACATACTGAGTGTTCTACATACCTTGTTAGCGTTCCGAACTTTCGTACATATCTCTCTTACATCTTTACTGTTTAAACGGTTCTATGGTATGAGCATGCAGTTTGAATGTCTGGCAAGTCATCCTTATATACGTCGATACCTGTAACATGAGGTTTCCTGCTGCCAATTGGTGTTCCTGAGTAAATTATTACATGCACATCAGCTGTGCAGCTACTCCATTTGCCAATTACGTGACAACAGTGGGGTATAATTGAATTCTCCACTTGGGCGTTGCCCTTTTGCCCTACCTTTGGGGAGACGGCCTGTATGTGTTTTGTTGTGTGGAATTGCAACTGCTATTTGTAGAGACACGGATATTTTGGATTCATGTCCCCCGTGGATTGTGTGTGACGGCTAGAGTATGTGGTTCTACATGTGAGAGTACCTGTCATCTCAACCATCTGATAAGGGACTATTGCAAACAAAACCTGTAACACCGCCGTCTGTTCCATTATACAACAGCTATGATTTCACATGGCACCTTTACAAATGTGTTTCTCACAAGGTATGTTAATGCTTCTGCATATGTAATTGAGTGAGTGGATGTTTGTGATGTTATTACAGTCTGTATTGCTATTGTTTCATGTGTGGGAGGTGTAGGTGGGTGTACATAGCATATACAGGTTTGTGGGGACTGCATTTCTACTTATTCCATATATGTGTGTGGGCTTCTTCCCTAATTGAAGACCTATCAGTTAGTAGACTGAAACTATGGTTGTTATGGGCTTATGCATTGGGCCATTGTTAATTGGTTTCTATATAGTATGCAGGTGAGGTTGATACTTCCATACCTCCGGAAATATAGCGATATGTAAAGGAATGTTACTAAATGACAGCTGTCTCGTGTATTTCTATCACAGATATTTGCACTCATTGCAGTTGTGTTGGTGACTGAACCTCTTTGGCATAGGTTGCCACCTTTTCAAATGGCCATAGTGGGACATTTGCAGGACACACATCGGTGTTTACAGGCCGACACATACCCATGGTCAGTACACAGGATAGCACATACGTTTATCCTGAATACATACTTATTCTTGTAGCACTTTAGCTACTTATCATGTTTCATGTAACATTTACATTTTTTAGATACAGGCATAACTATTTAATGCAACTATTACATAATATATGGGACATACTTATGTCCTACAATCTTGGACATTTGCCCTTTTTAATATTTTTTGTCAGGACACAACTGCCCAGGGAGGGGCTGTCCCTCCTAAAGTGGGACAGGTGGTAACCGTATGCCTACGGCCAGCTATAATCACTCCTACCGTAATGATCTACCTCTGAGTTAGCACTAACAGACACACGATGCAAACACACACACACACACACAAATTACAGTCCCACGGAAATGCACATGGCACCCTCAACACACACATACACATACTACGGCAATCACAAACACAGTTGAACACAGTACCTATGTGGACCGCAACACTGGCAGCGATAACTAAATGATAATATTACACGTGGTTCTAGTGTTCTGGTACTGTGTTCTTTTGGTCTTTCAGCCTCGTGATTACACGCGTCGGTATGTGACACATTCCATAGTTGGCAGTATCCTATTTATTTGTACCTCCATGGTTGTGTACATGTCGTTGACCTATCTACATATTTGCAGATATAGGTGAATCCGTATATATCAACATATATCTCTCTATCACCCTTTCTATCTCTATTATGTATATGTATATACATATATAAATATATATATATATATATATATATATATATATATATATATATATATATATATATATATATATATATATATATATATATGACAAAGAGAGTGACAGGCAGAATACACCTTTCATTGTGTACATGTCAGTGTATACTGTTACCTAGACTCCGCACGTTTGTGTTTGAACCTGTCACATTACACACCTGCCGTTGGTATATCTTGGGTAGCTTAGTGTTAGGTGATTGTGTACATGATTGCATGTTCTACTCCTGGCAGTGGTCATTTTACCCTTCAGAGCAGGCACTATTAGTACAGGGGTGAATAATGCTGGTTTCACCTTTTCTGGACATCATTGACCGTGATCTGCGTGATATTCAGAGAAGCTTAGCCCTGTTTTGTGCATATTCGTATAGTCATATTTAAACGATGCTTACCAGCAATGGGCAACGCATATTCCCACTAACATGTGCTAAACATGATCTGATGACCTGCATCCAACATGCATTATTCATGCCTTCGGGATTACGTTACACCCCTTGCAGGACATGGGACCGGAAACATGCACAACAGTCACTGCATTTACCACTTGGGCATCTGGGATTTGTACACATGTTATGGTGTTTTGTATGTGGACTGTACTATGGCTGTTACTCCATACTGCGATCAAATGGGTAACTCAGTTAGTTTACATATGGATGAGACCTATTAATGGTATGTCCAAGTGATGTTTAATGGATGTGCTCCAGCATTGGGTATGTATGTCACAGTGAGCCACACACTATAATGTGCTACACCTTCACACAACCATAGGTGGGAGCATGCTGGGGTGACAGATACCTGTCATGGGTATACCCCATGCTTTGCCACTACATCCATGATTACATTATATGGAGCCCCTCATTAATGCACTAGGGAATCCATTCAGAGTGTGTGGGGAACAGTGATTACACACATGGATCCCGCAATTGGCTCTGCTCCACTGAGCGACAGTTGGTTACTTGATGTGATGGCGACAGCAGACACTGTTTGCCTCGATTGATGAATGGCCTCTGACAATCGGGCGTGTACCTACCAATGTACCTAGGAACCTATACACACAGTACCAACATATGCTGATAGGTGCGTGTACTGTTCAGGTGTTGACATTCCTTGTTTCAATAGCTGTTGTGTGTACAAAGGTTGAGGGCTGCCTATGTAGGATTCACACAGTAGGCCACCTATACATTACAATTTACAGGTGGTCGTGTGTGTGTGCCATCCATTTTACTGTGTGTGCAGGTGGAGAGGTGTGTCAGTCCATAGGGGCCTACACTGTCAGAGTATGTGCTATACGTTCCCTCTTTGCCAAGGCATAGGCATATTGGGCACGCCTTCCTCTGCCTACTGGGGCTGGCACAGGGTGTTTGTGGTCTGAATCCCTCTGTTCCTGTGATGGCCTTGGCAATTGCGTGAGCTGTGAGGGCCTTCACCATTTTGTCCCTGCTGCAGCTGTTTCAGCAGAATCATATTATGTAGCATGGCACATACTATGAGGATGAGGGCACATGTGCATGAAGAGTACTGCAAGGCTCTACCAGATATGTCCAAGCAACGGAACCATGATTTCAGCATCCCAAACACTCGCTCTATGATGATTCTGGTTTGTGCGTGTGCCTCATTATGGCGTTCTTGCATGGGTGTATGTGCATTTCTGATGGGAGTCATCATGCACAGCTCCAGTGCATAGCCAGCATCCCCCACAAGGTGGCCATGTGGGATGTCCCCCCTGACAAATACTTGATACAGCTGTGAGGCATGCCAGCTGTGGGAGTCATGGTAGCTTCCAGGGCTGCCAGCACACACATCCATGATAATGCCCTGGGCACTGCACATGACCTGTCAGTTGATGGAGTGGTATCCCTTGCGGTTTATGTAGCACCTACCATGCTCACTGGGGGGTGACTTGATATGTATGTGCATGCAGTCTATCGCACCCAGTACCTCCGGGTAGTGTGCCACATGGTGGAAGAGACGCATATTGCTGGCCAACTCCTCCTGAGTTCGGGGGAAGTATATATGCTCATTGGCATGTGATAACATGGCATCCAGGAACTGGTGTAGTACCTTCGATGCTGATGCCTGTGAGATCCCCATTATATCTCCAGTTGGCCTTTGAAAGGTACTTGTGGCTAGTATTCGCAAGCTTACACATACCTTCGTGTCCACTGGGATGGGTTCCCCTTTGTTTTTTCTGGATCTCAGGCATGGCCGGCACTGCTCAACTATTTGCTGTAAGATGTCCCTGTCCAGCCTGTAATGCTCTACTATCTCCAGATCATGTAGCCCCTGGTAGGTTACCCTTGGTCTGAACACTCTTCTCCTCCTCCGGGGCCTGCGGTGGTTGTCAGCATCATCCTCCACAACACTGTCAGTCTCTAACACATGGTGATGAATCACAGCTATGGCAGCTCCCAACATGTATATTGTAAAAGTTCCCCATATGTTTACACCTATGGTGCAGTGTTTGGGAATACACAGGTGTGTGTGGGATGCTTTCACGCTTTATACTATTGTGCTGTGAACACCGATTATGTCATAGGGTGGGTATGTACGATCATAGCTACAGGGTATCTTATGTGTTTTACGACAGGAACTACTACTGTGGTGCCTTTGGTGTTGAATTACATTTGGCTGCCGTGGATTACCTCTTGCCCTTCCCTTTACATTTCTTCGTTTCACCTCCCATTTTCTGGCATGCATCCAGCAGCCTGCTTTCATTTCTACTTTCCTACACCTGGCTTATCTTGTGTAATGTGTTCTATGGCTGGTCTGCTGCAGGTTTGCTTTGCTCTGCTATGACGGTTCTCTTTTCTTTGCAATCCGACACCTCCCCTATCCTGTTTTGCGAGCAGACTTGTCAGATGCCGTCGATTGCCCGCTGTGAGTTAATAGGTGTTACTTGCTCAGTGGTACTCCAATTACCCTACTGCGGCATTTCCTTATTTTCTTCCCCTGAACTTCCTGTTTGAGCTATGGTGCGCGACTCATGCGTCCGCTTACCAGGTTTTGGGAACGTTTTCTTCCCCGTACACATGCGCTTTCGGGCACCATATGTGCTCTCAGCTAAACGATGCTATACCTATCTCCCCACCCCTGTCCTGCGGCTTTGCTTAGCAGCAGACAGGCCGGATTTGCATTGCTCCAATGTGCTTACACTACGGTGGCACACCCCACTGCTGATGTCATGTATACCTCTAAGCCACTCCTCAGTGTTGTAGCGCTGTGCCGTATGGTACATCCTTAGTCCGGCGGGACGTTTGCGATTCACTATTGCCTGCCTCATTTGCATGGCATTGACTACTAATTCCTAGTTACCTGTCAAAGGAAAAAACTTCAAAGACCAATACACGTAAGGTTCAGTTAAGGTACTTTAATTTACTTGCAGCAAGGAGACAAAAACATGCAAATACAAGGATTTGTCTAACTACTAACAGGAAGTATGTTCATTCTTATACTGTTTTACAAGACATGGCCTTCTAAGCTGACGTAATCAAACACAACTTTTAGCATTGTTCTACAGCAGCTGTTACTTCAGATTTTCTGCTGACATGACTAGATTTGTGAGAAACTTTTCAGAAAAACAACTTGGCCTTGGTGACTATTAATCCGTTTACAAGCATCTATTGTGCAGTGTTACATTTCAAGGTACTCTTCTAACACAGATACAAGCAAATGCTGATTGCAGTTCATATTTTCAAGCAGGCTTTGCATTAATTATCTGTAATCTCTACAGCTGTGTATTTTCTCATGGCACAGCGGAACTTCTTGTCTAAGTTTCATACAAGTAGTATTGTTCTATTCATTATTTTCCTAATGCAAGCAGAAATCACCTGCTTCTCAGTAAATTTCCAAGGCACAAGCAAGATTTTATCTAACAATACAAGGTCAGAAAGCAACTGCAGTTTGTACAGATTTATGCAGTATGAAATAGAATAAATGTGTTAACACTTCCCAAGCTCTAAAAGCACTAAACATATTGCTAATACACACATTAATACATATTTTCTAACATTTCCCCCTATTAATACTTTTATTCTACTTTCAAAATAAGCATAAACAGTTTTCTTCTCCTAACCTCTTCCACTCAGGATTTGCAGTTAAGAGAGTCATTCAGTTTAGACTTATGAAAGCAATTTTAGTCTTTTAACAGTTCTTCAAACTCAGTACTTTGATATAAGGTTTCAGAAACTGAAATGTCTATCAGGTCTTTAACCAGTCTTTTCATGCAGGGGATACCACAACAAACACATACTCCCAGTAGGAGCATACCTACACAAATGGCAATCAGGATGTTCATTAGGATGGTACCCCACACCCAAACCATTTCTGGAAGAAGTCCATTAGTGGGTTTGGGCCTGGTTTGGTCATGGCTGACACTTGGTGAATTACCTCAAGATGATTGTCTATCTCGTGTTTATGGTCAGGAATATACAAACAGCATTCTTCTTGGATTAAAGTGCATGTACCACCTCTCGCCGCTAGGGTGAAGTCGAGAGCCATGCAGTTTTGGAGCACTACAGTTCTCATAGCATTCAGTTCATCAGTCACCAATTCGAGAGCAGAAAAAGTTGCATTGCTCATTACTTCGAAAAGTTTTGACAGTTTTCTCAGCTCCCAGATCGATTTCACCGCTCCATATGCTGGTAATATGCCTGCCCACGATATAACGCTATCACTCAAGTCCATGTGTGTCAGTCCTTTACCTAAAGAGTGATGGTCTTTCCAACACGCATTGATTTGTCCCACTGGATTTACAGGTTTCTTGACGACTTCTCAGACATTTCGAATTTTCCCATGAGGCAAAACTGCAATGTGTCGTATGGCCAGAAACAGGTAACCCAAAAAAAACTGCCGGACCAATTCTCAGGTAACCATTTGTATGCCTTTCTGCCACACACAAAATAACAATCCTCTACTTTAGTAGTAACCTTGCTATGAATATACACTCACCCTGCATGAAACATTTTTCTATCAATTGTAGACAGCTGTTTATAAAGAACAGAATTATGTTTTACTTCGTGTTTTGTGCATCAATCCAAGAAATGAATCATAGTTTGTATTACAATAAAGATCTACTTTGTTACCTTTAGTGTAACATCTATAAGGAACAGTCACATTGCAATTGCTCCAACCCACCTGAACAGTATCATTTTTATAAAAACACACAGTTCCCTTTTGTGGAACAGACAAGTGCAATGCTATTTTATCTTGTGCTGTAATGGTTGAGGTATCATAAATCAAGTTCTCCCCGGTCTCATTGACCCATAGGGGGACTGTAGTAATAAACCCCATATGCTGTCGGCAAAGCTGTACAAATCCAGCAATTCGAAACATTGAAAGTCTCAGCATACACATATTTAATTGCCTGGTAAGTGTTAAAGTTTGGATGACAGTTTATGAGTAACGCTTCACATTTATTCAGTTCAGTCTGTGTGGCTGGGAAAAGAAAAGGCCACAACAAAAAGATTATTGTCACAAATACAGTTAACAGGATGATTATGCAATACCTCTGAAGAAAGGGTTGTTCTGCATTCCTGTTTCTTCTGGACTCTATCATTTTTGCTCTTGGCATGTAACAAGATTTTTTTCCAGTTCAAAGTTTTTAACTAATTTACAGTGCATCAGGTGGATCCAAGAGGCATGCTCCGCAATTTTGACTGCAGTGGGTGTTGACAAAAGCACTTGTTATGGACCTTCCCACTTTGGAGATGCCCAATTCTTCTTTTTGACCACCTTCAGCCAGATCCACGCTCCAGGGGGCACTGTCACCTCTGACGGTCTGGTTCGTTCTTTATCCGAAACAGAATTTAACTGTAACAAATGTTTAGAATTTAACAAATTACGCATATACTTTGCTAATGTACTGTCAGCTTCCTGGTCTGCAGGCATGAGAGATTTCCACTGAGGTATATAGTAAGCCCTTCCAAAGAGCTTTTCAAAAGGAGTCAATCCTTTTGCATTCAGAACAGTTCTCATGCTCAACAGTGCCAGGAGCAGACAGTGCACCCAGTTTCTCTGCGTTTCTGCTACTAATTTTCTTAGCTTGCTCTTTAAAATCCCATTGTGCCTCTCTACTAGCCCTGCTGATTGAGGGTAATACGCACAATGATTTTTTAGGGAAATGCAAAAATATTTACTTAACTGCTGTATGGTCTGATTCACAAAGTGTGTGCCACTGTCACTGTAGATCCTTTCTGGAATGCCGAATCTAGGGATGATTTCTTTAACAAGAACTTTGGCCACTGTCGTAGTGTCTGGATTTCTAGTCAGAAAGGCTTCCACCCATCTGGAAAACATATCTACAATGACAAGACAATACTTCTTATTTTCACATTTATTCAACTCTATGAAATCCATACAAGTAGCATGAAACGGATACGGTGATGTAGGGAAACTCCCTTGCTTGGGCTTTAATGCCCCTTATGCATGATGTTTATTACAGGTGTGGCATAACGAACAGAATTTTTTAGAATAATTTGTGAATCCATACGTCGTGAACACTTGGTTCACCAGCTGTACCATCCCCCCTGTTGAGACATGGCACTGCCCATGGCTCAACAAAGCTGCATATCTAAACAAATTAGACGTCAATATCGGTTTCCCCTTCTTTAGAGATATACAGCCCCTTTTCGAGAATTGCTCCTCGTTTTGCCCATCTTTGTTTTTCAGTTTGCATAGTAAGTGTTTGCATTGTCTTCAACATTTCTAAGTCTAAAATCTCAGAGGGTTGTAATTCCTCATTCAAAAGAAATACTTCTGAAGCTGCCTGCTTTGCAGCTGTGTCAGCTCTCGCATTATCTTTTGAAATCCTGTCCTTTTGTTTGGTATGAGCTGTGCATTTACAAATAGCTACTTTCTGAGGTAACTGAATAGATTCTAAAAGATCTAAAATAAACTGTGCATGATTGATTGGTTTGCCAGTAGATGTTATCATTCCTCGATTTTTCCATTGTTGCGCAGAAACATGTACAGTAGAAAAAGCATACTGGCTATCAGTAAAAATGTTCACACATTTATCCTTTGCTAAGGTACATGCCTATGTCAAGGCAATCAATTCTGCTGCCTGTGCAGATAAACTATGTGGTAAAGATTTCGCTTCTATAATGTCTCTGTCAGAAACTACTGCATATCCTACTAGGTTCTGTCCTGCAGGACACCTTTTGCATGAGCCATCCACATAGTACGTCACCTCGGCATCATCCAAGGGAACATCCATAAGATCTTTTCTAAGCAGTGTCTTTTGCTCAATCACCTGCAGGCAGCTGTGTGGTGTGCCATCTGCAGGTATTGGGAGCAAGGTAGAAGGGTTCAAAGTTGTATATCATTCGATTGTCATATGAGGTTGGCTCAACAATATAGTCATACAGGAAAGATGCCTAGCAGGGGAAAGATATGCTACCTTTTCTTGCAGTAAAATAATCGTGACTGTATGAGGCACTCTCAATGTGAGAGGGAGGAACAACACTACTGATGCCGAAGTCTGTACTGCCATTGCAGCTGCAACTACTGCTTGTAGACAATGAGGTAAAGACGATGCCACTGGGTCCAGTTGTGATGAATAATAAGCAATAAGGCATTGCTTGTCCCCATGCTGCTGTGTTAACACTGATGTCATATAACCTTGCTTACAATCTACAGTTTGGAAAAAATGTTTATGATAGTTTGGTAATCCCAAAACTAATGAGGACGCTATTAACTGTTTCAGTTTGCAGAAAGCAGATTCTGCTTCTGCTGTCCATTGTAATAAATCCTGTGCTGCCATAGGCTTTTTATAAATCAGGTTAGTCAACGGTGCAGATTCCAAGGCATAGTTTGGAATCCAACTCCGACAAAAATTAGTCGTACCCAGGAAGGACATAATTTCCTTCTTGGCAGTGGGTTTTGGTGCTTGCAAAATCGCTATTTTTCTGTCCTCGTCTAATGCCCTACCTTCCTTGGATATTACATATCCTAGGTATTTAACTTGTTTTTTCCAAAGCTGCAGTTTATTTTAGTTTATTTTATGTCCTTCAGTGGCCAAAAATTGTAATAGCGCTATGGTATCCTCTTTACAGTCTTGCTGGGTGGGGGATGCCAGCAGGATATCGTCAACATAAAGCAAAATCTGACTACCTCTTGGTGGGGTAAATCCCGCCAAGTTGCTTGCCATTTCTAGTGAGAATATTGTTGGACTTTCGCAATACCCCTGTGATAGTCACGTATATGTATACCTTTTCCCCTGAAATGTTAATGCAAACCAATGCTGGCTGTCAGGGTGTATCGGTATCGAAAAGAACGCATTGCTGATATCTACCACAGAAAAATATTTCTGTTTAGGTTTTAAATCATTCAACAGGGTGTGTGGGTCTGGCACTGTAGGTGCCCTTGGTATTACTGCTTCATTTATAGCTTGTAAATCTTGGACCATACGCCACTCTCTATTCGCTTTCTTAACAGGAAATAAGGGTGTGTTACATGGTGAATCAGGAGATTCCACCCGCACCCCTTCCTTAAGTAAAGCTGCTATAAAAGGTTTGATTCCTACCTCTGCATCTTTTCTTAAGGGATACTGTCTCTTTTGTGGTCTAAATGCTGACTTTGGCATAATAGTAACTGGTCCTGCTGTACAAATAAGTCCTACATCTGATTTTCCTGTTGACCAGAGATTTTCTGGTATATTCTGTAAGGCATTCTCTTCCTCCTTCAATAGGAGTGCCAATCAGCTGTCCTTGCTAGAGTGCTAGTGTACAGCTGGGTGGGTCTGAGTTATCCAGTTCAGCTTCTGCATTTGTATTCCCTGTTCTGACAGTTCTAACTCTGTCTGTTTTTCCCATCTCGTGACTTTTTCTCCTAAGTCTACCCATTTTACATTCTTGTCCTTGGTTAAGCTAACATGTGGTAATCAATTAGATTTATAGAGTGCAAAGAACTCCTGGGGCAATGAACAGCTGGCTACACTGTTCCCTTCTGTGTCCCAGTACAGATTACGTAATACCAATCTGTTTGCACGATTTCTAAACAATTCTTGCTGATATTCCTTATCAGGTCCTGATGTATTACAATAATACAGAGTACAGTGCAACAAATGCTGTTTATCAATGTCAAGGGAGGGGAACTTGCTGATGGCTACGTTCATCAACTCCTCAGTCACCGCCCCTGGACCAGTCGTAACCAAGTCTTGGCTGTACCAATAAAACATTTCACCCTCTGATTGCACTGCAAAGATATCAATTTGTCGCTGGGCTTCCATACCCTGCATAGTCTTAACCACAGCTGCATCACAGACCAGCAAACAGGAATACAGCTAGACTAGCCTTGGGGATGGGCAACTTTCAGAAAATGGACAGTTCAACTTTCCCTCAGAGGACTTAAAAATCCATCTGGAGTTAAAGAGACTTGAACTAGAGGCCAGATGGTTGGAACTAGAATCAGCAGAGAGACTGCAGCATTTGGCGGCTGAAGA
The DNA here is from genome assembly GCF_019279795.1 of Protopterus annectens. Classification (NCBI taxonomy): domain Eukaryota; kingdom Metazoa; phylum Chordata; order Ceratodontiformes; family Protopteridae; genus Protopterus; species Protopterus annectens. The sequence goes on along the minus strand of NC_056737.1, from coordinate 110,980,599 downwards.
AAAGGACAAAGATGTCATTAGAATCGGCAGAGAGACTGAGACATCTGGAAGCCAAAGAAAATGAGAGGCAGAAGCAACATGAAAAGGAAATTCTGACTCTTCACCAGGGTCATGGAGGTAATGGGGAAGGGAATAACCAAACTCCAGAAGTAATAAAGGTCAGTAAATGTCTTCCACAGTTTACAGAGGGTGATAATTTTGATAGTTTTATTCATATGTTTGAAAGGGTATGTAAAATAGTTTAATGTTGACCAGGGGTTCTGGGTGCGGTTCCTGACCCCCTTACACCATGATAAAGCTGTAACTGCTGTTTCTAAATTGTCTGATGCTGGCTGCTTAAATTATAATGCCGTAAAAATTATTTATTAGAGTGTTTTAAGTTAACACCTGAAGCTTATAGAAAAAAGTTTTGTGAGCATAAACATAAGGCAGATGAAAGTGTGTATGAATATATTGCTGAGTTAAGCTCTTATTTTTATAGATGGGTGAGTGGCTGCCAGGTCATCACTTTTGAATGGCTGGCAGACCTTTTGGTAAGGGGGAACAAGCCCTTAGCACTTTGCCTGAGAATGTGGGAATCTGGCAGATAGGGAATGCAATACCACAGATGAGTTAGGGAAAAAAGACCTATACCTAGCAAGCAGGCATCACTGCACAGGAAAGGGATACCCAGTGCCAAACATGGGTCTAACAGAACCCCTGGTGTGCAGCCTAAACTGCCCCAACAGAATCCACCAGTAACACGGGAAGCCACTAGTTCAGGTCCACAGCCAGGATCAAGGGTTAAATGTGTTAAATGTAACCAGTGGGGCCATGTAGCATATAGATGTCCATGGAGGCAAGGTGGGGAACAAAAGGTAGGGGTGCCAATAAGTGGGAATAACAGAATGCCAGCAATAACTTGTCTGGATACAACAAGGGTACCAAACTACCACAAGAGGTTATATCCTATCTTAGTAGATGGAAAACAGGCCACTGCTGAGAGAGACACAGTCTCTGACCTAACCATTGTGAAGCCTGCAGTGATTAAAGAGGAGCACTACTTGCTTAGGCAGTCTATTCCAGTCAGAGCTTTAGGAGGGACCGCATTCCAAACACCTTTGGCTAGGGTTCACCTTGACTGGGAGGGTAGAAAAAAATGCATTTATTTATTTATTTATTTATTTATTTATTTATTTATTTATTTATTTATTCCAGTTTGATGACTGGTGAGGTCCACTGGGCTCGGGGAGCCCATTTTCAGTGGAGGCCCGGGGAGAAAAGCTCCACAATACAAACGTTACATTACATGATGAATTACAAAGAAAAATTTGCATTACAATCGACAGGTAGCATTCAATGCAGAGCACAAAAAATATAGATTTGTTCATGAGAAAGTTGTCCAAGCACCAAAAGAACCAATAAGCTAATAATTTCAGCAAACCTTGGATCCTGGTTTCAAAAAAACTTTAAGTGAATATAACTTGACCAAACAAGAAGATACAATCCACGATAAAATCCACAGGACACTAAGCGCTTTCACCCTCGAGCTTAGGGCATCATCAGAGTACAAAAATTCATTACACATCATCCCTTAAATACTAAATGCTAAAACATTAAGTGAATAATAGTAATTAATTAAACAATTAGTTAAATCATTAAATAAAGTGAAATGAAGCAGTTCGTATCTTTAAAGAACAGAAAAAAGAATGAATGAATGAATGAACTATTTAAAGGGACAAACAGATAGGTAGAATATTACCTCAAGGAAAGTAAATGATACAATGGTAAGAATTTGAATATAAATATGTTTGTGTTTGTTAAAATATAAATATAAATGTAAATATTAAATGTAAATAAAAAACTAATGTAAATATGTAAATGTTTGATGTGTTAAAAAATAAATTTGATATGTATAGAATTTATAATTTATAATATATAAATATTGTAAATGTTATAAATAAATATTGTTAAAATTGTTGAATAAATAAATAAATAAGTTGAATAATTGATGAATAAATAAAAAATAACAACTTCCTAATCCTTTGTTTAGGTCTGTACAAAGTGCATAAAACATAAATAGTTACATAATTTTAAATAATTGAAATTAAATTGAAATTAAATGAGAAAGACAGGCATAACAGTATCATGGCTAGATGATACTGTTTAGTTACATATACATTCTATATATATGAGAGAAGTAAGGAAGGTTAGAGGGTTAGCCAGGAGAAAAGGAAGTGGAGAGCTTGGGAGGTATGGGATGGAGAATACAGTTACATTTCCTGTGTAGATAGACATAGGAATGAAGTTGAGTTTTGAAGGTGTTAAGGTTGTCACAGGTCCTCAGTGTGGAGGGCAGAGCATTCCATTTTTTAGCTAGAGAAAAGGATAGTAGCAGCTGACCAGCTGGGCTTTTGGGTTTTTGGACGGTTATTAGGTTTTGATGAGTAGATCTAAGGTATCTGAGAGGGGTATATGGTTGTAGAATATTAGATAGTGCAGGGCAGCTAGTAGGTTGGAATAATAATTTGTGGGCTGTGGTGATCTGGAGGAAGTCAAGTTGATTGGGGAGTTCAAGCCAGTTTAAAGAGTGAAGGGAGGTACAATGATGAGAGGACAATTTGGCCTTGGTAGCGAATCTGGAGATTTTATTGTAGCATGCTTCCAGTTTGTAGGTAAGAGTGGAAGATAAATTAGTAAGCAGAGGAGTGCCATATAAAAGAGAGGGGAGGTGATAGGTAGTGGCCAGAGATTTTCTGGCAGAGGGAGAGAGGAAGTGGTTGTTTCTGTAAAGTAGGCCTAGTTTTATGTGGGTTTTCTTGATGTTTAGCTGGATGTGAGTGTTAAATTTTAGGTGTTCATTGATGGTGACACCAAGAAGTTTGACGGAGGGTACGATCTCAATAATGGAATTGTTAAGGCTGGCAATTTGAAATAAGTTTTTATCAATATGAGTGGATTTTGAGGGAGAGAATAGAAGAATCTTAGTTTTGTTGGCGTTTAGTGAGAGTTGATTTTGGAGCATCCAGTTTTCGGTGGTAGAGAAGGAGGTTTGTGTTAGAGATTGGAGATCTGTTAGGTTAGAGGTGCAGCAGATCAAAGTGGAATCATCTGCGTATTGGACAATATGGGTATTAGGTATGGCTTTGTGGAAATCATTAATAAAGATGTTAAATAGCAATGGGCCAAGTATGGAAACTTGGGGTACAGCAGTGGGGGTGGGAAGGAAAGTGGAAGAGGCCTGGCCCCATTTCACGGCTTGGGACTTGTCAGAAAGATAGTAGGAGAACCAGGAAAGAGTTTTTAGGGAGAGGTTGAGATTTGACAGATGGTTTAGTAGATGGGTATGGGAGATGGTATCAAAAGCTTTAGATAAGTCCAGTAGAACTGAGGAAACTATGTTACTAGAGTCAAGAGCTAAATTGATGGAGTGTAAGAAGGAGATAAGGGCTGTATTGGTACTTATTCTGGGTGGAAGCTGTGTTGGGTAAGAGAGAGTAACTGGTGTTTGGTAAGGAATGGCATGAGTTGCAGGTGTATGCATTTTTCAAGAAGTTTGGAGATTGGGGAGAGGATAGCTATAGAGCAGAAATTGGAGATGTTACAGCTTTTGCCACCCTTGTGAAGTGGAAGGATAAATGCAAAATGCCATAGTTTGGGTACATAGGATTCAAGTAGTGATCTATTTATCAGGATGCTGATATGGAGAGCAATACCATCTCAGGCTATTTTTAAGAAGGAGGAAGGAATGCTGTCGGAGGCATTGGTGCAAGGCTTAAGTTTGGAGAGAAGTTTTTTTTATAAGGTAGGTGGAGATGGGTTTGAGTTCGAAAGCAGGGGGTGGGGGAGAGGATGGAGGGGAAGTTTGAGTAGAGAGGGGTGGAAGGTTATTGTTGGGGAAGGTCTTAGCTCAGCAATAGAAGAGGTAAAGAAGGTATTGAATAGTTCGGCAATTTCAAGATCAGATTTGCTAGTGTCAGGACAGTGGTTGTTTTTGGTACCCGGCCTAAGGAGGGAATTAATAGAGTTCCAGAATTGTTTGGGATTTTTTGCATGATTTATTTGGAGTCTGATGTAGTAGGATATTTTATCTTTAATGACTTGTTTTTTGGCTAGGTTTTGCAGCTGTTTGTGTTTAAGTAAAAATTCTGGCTTTTTATATTGTTTAGGAGAAAGCAAGCAAGTAGGTGTGTTTGAGGATATACCTGCAGATGTCCTGATAGGGAATAATATTGATAATTCAGTACCTTGTGTGCATGCAGTTGCACGCAGTCAGGCTTGAAAACAGGCATGTGGGTCTGGTAGTCTGGGGGGATCCAGACAGACTGCACACTTGAAGCTAGGATTGGTGAGGTGGCTACTTCAGGGATGGAGCTGCCCTGTAGCAGTGAGACTGAAGGTGAGCCACAGCTGTTTGTGGGTATTGATGTTCCCTTGGACAGAGTGACTGGAAGGGCAGAGGTGAATAGTAATACCCAGGCTGACAGTGAGACACCGCTGTCAGAGGATACCACACTTCCTGTGGAAGGGGAACTGGGAAGGGTTACAAAGAAAGAGTTGAGACAGGCTCAGACCCTACATTACAAGGTTTGAGGAGGCAGCCAGGGAGGCACCTGATTCTCAAAGAAAGGGTGAATCTGTATACTTGGAGAAAGAGTTACTGTATAGAGAGTGTACCCCTTTGGAGGGGTAGAAGCAGAGGTAATATAGCAGTTGGTAGTGCCCAGAACCTACCATCTGGTACTTCTAGCCATAGCCAGTGACATTCCCTTTACAGGCTGTATGGGCATAAAGTGTACAAAGAGACATATTATGCACAACTTTTATTGGCCTGGCATTTCCAGGGATATAACAGGGTACTGCAGGACCTGTGAGCAGTGCCAAAAAGTAGGCAAGACAGGAGAATAACTCCTTTGATGCCTTTGCCTCTGATTGAGGAGCTGTCTTAGAGGGTAGCTATGGATATTGTGAGGCCTTTGAGTACCCCAAGTTCCACAGAGAAGAAATATATCCTAGTGGTAGTAGATTATGCTACCAGATACCCTGAGGCGGTGGCTCTGTCATCCATTGAGGAAGAAAAGATGGCAAATGCTTCATTAGAAATTTTCAGCAGGGTAGGTTTCCCAAAATAAATACCAACTAAGAGAAGTGCCAATTTCATGTCAGAATTGCTGGCTTGTTTATGGATGCACTGTGGGGTGAAGCACCTAAAGACCACCCCTACCATCCCCAGACTAATGATCTGCAGGAGAGGCAGACCAGTTTAAGAGGGAGTGGGACAAATATTTGCCCCATCTGTTGTTTGCTTACAGATAGGTGCCCCAGGAATCCACAGGTTTTTCACCCTTTGAGTTGCTGTATGGGCATAGGGTGAGGGGACCTTTAGATTTGATTCACAATGAGTGGGAGGGTGAGTGTGAATCCCAAAAGGAGTCTTTTGTGGCATATGTCCTAAACCTTAGGACAAGGATCAAATAACTCATGGCCTTGACCTAAGATAACCTGTCAGAAGCCCAAGAGCAGAAAAAGGTCTCATATGACAGGAATGCTCACACCAGAAAATATGATGTGGGGGCAGCTGATTATGGTTTTCATTCCTGTCAGACAAAACAAGCTCCAGGCAGCTTGGGAATGACCCTTCAAAGTGGTAAGGAAGGTCAGTGATGTCAACTACATTGTAGAACTGCTAGGCAGGAGGCAGTGGCACAAACTGTACCATGTCAACATGATGAAACCTTACCAGGCTAGAGAGGCCCTGGTGCTAAGTATTTGTAGTAGAGGAAAGGAGGAGTCAGGGAGCCAGCCAGCAAAATCCCAAGTTACTATGGTGGCCACTAGGTTTGCAGCCATATGATATGACAATGCAGCACTGTAATGGGGTCAGCAATGCCAAGGCAGCTGGGATCTCAAGACAGGGAATGAGATGAGGTATTCCTAGATAGGCTCATTCCTCTCAAGCAATGTTTCTCAAGAGTCACTTGAAAAACTAGCTTGAGTCTTTGAAGGGGGAAGAAGTGTGATGAAAGGAGATACTGCCAGCACAGCTAGCTAGAATTTTGTAAATAATTATATGTCATTGGTGAATATCAAAATGATGTATATAAGATGCTTGGTTTACAAATGTATTAGAACTGTATGTCATGTGTATATCAAACTGCTCTGTACAGATGTTTGTGTTGAAAAGGCATTTCTAAGTTCTCTGTTTAAGCTACATCCACAGTTTGCTCTACTGTTAGAGAACAGAAATGTACATGCACTATTGTAAATGTTTTAATGTATATATTTTAACAGTGGAAACTGGAATACAGGAGGTTAGCTTCAGTCCAGTAAACTTCAGAAAAATAACTGAAATTAAATTACTTTTTGGCTAGGCCATAAAAGATGGTAGCTTTCAGTTTTCAATGCAGCAAGGTGCACAATGTCTGTACTAAGAAACTTTCTGTACTGTCTTTAGGGTGAACTAATCACTAGTCTTAAAAGCATGAAGAAATGCAATTGTTTTATGACTTCCAGCATATGCCAGAGATCTGAGGAGAAGCCCCTGTCTGTATATTTTTACAGATAGATGCTAAATGCTGTCAGCTTCTAGCAATGGGGGGTTTGCATGAGAACTAACAGTCAGATGACAAGAAATTATGTCATTCTGCAAGATATCACAGAAGTAATATTTTAGATATTAATTTGAGAAGTCTCTTAGTGAGACAGTGCATTCTGCATTCTGTCTTGGACCTGACAACAAGAAGAGCCATTCACCATATCTGCCTAGCTTTATTAGTAAGTTCTTAGGTTATAGTATAATTCTCTTAGATTCAATCAGAAATGTAGTGAATATAGTGAAGCTTAGTTTAGATATGTTTTATTTATTTGAGACTGTCCTGCAATGCTGTTTTAAATATTTCCTGTGGTTTCACAGCAAGAGGTTCTCCCGTTCGATTCTCGGCTGGAGTGCGAGGAGTGCCTTCTGTATGGAGTCTGCATGTCCTCCCCACGGTTGGGTGGTGTTCGAAAGACATGAGTAAGGGTGTGCCTTTGTTGAAGGTTGGATGTAGAGCTGGCACCTCAGTGTTCATGAAAATCTACTGCCAATCGTTAGCAGACTGGAGCTCTGCTGTGGCGACCCCTAACCAGGAAAAGCCGAAAGACAAACAACAACAACCTGTGGTTTTGAACTCTGATGTCACTGTGAATATATATTTAGTATTGTCTTGTTCTTTTATTTATTATTACATATATTTAAACCTTTCATTGTGGCTAATCTGTGTAGAGATATTTACATTTTAATAGTACTTTCATATTTATTTGGTGACAGTGTGTGTGGGTCACTCCTAACAGCCTTGCTCTTGGTCAAACTGCCATTTGTATTAATATTAATATTACACAGTAAGATTGGACACCATTTGTTAAGGGCCTTAAGGTGGTGAATCCTACTGGGGATCTGGAGAAAGAATGAGAAACCAACCCCAGACTAACTGTGGTCTCTCTGTGCTCTTAAGTGAAATTGCACTTAATGCAGAGAGCTGCATCTGAAAAATGCTGTGTGTACCTGTTATCCTCTCAGTGAATGTTGCCAGGGGTGAGGATTGAGGCTCCTTGATTACTGGCTGGCAGTGGTGGGTCGTCACATTCACTTAAAACAATTCCTGTTTCAAATGATTCAAGAAAAGATGTTATCTCCTTATTTAACTAAGCCATCTTTTTCTGTATAATAAATAAATACATATTAACTCCATTTCCCTGTCATCAAACTACCCTTCACAGCATTTGCGTATGATACAAATATTTATCTTTATTTATTTTTATTTATTTACATTTGTTGACCGGGCTAGTCTAACTGGATACATGTCCATTTTCAGTAGAGGCCCAGGGAGAAAAGCTCCAAGTACAGGCAAAAATATCATCAACAATATTAATATGAAATACAAAATATTAAGCTGCATACTATAGTGCAGATAATAACCATAATTGAGAGAGAGAATAAAAGTGTACAGAGATTATTTGGTGAGGAGAGAGCTAGCATAAAATATAGAATAATATTGAATATTAGAGGGGAAATACACAATGAGTAGTAATTTCTAACACTCTTAAGAATAAGGGAAAAAAAGGATAGTGAATTTTTTTTTTTTTTTTACAGAGGTTAGCTTAATTGTGAGAACAGGCAGGCAACATAGTTCAGTAGTGTAGGACAGAGAAAGGTTTGAGTGATATACTACAGTAAGGAAGTGAAATAAAAGGAGAGCAGGAGTGGGTGGAGTGGATAATCAGTCAGGGTTAGTACATGGACACAACCTGTGAGGTTTAAGATGTTCTTTGAGATGATTTTTAAAAAGATGTGTGGAGGAGAGAGAAGACAGGTCACTTGTTAGCAAGTTCCAGGCTTTTCCCGCTGTGTTTGTGAAAAGTGAGTCCCCAGCTTTGTTGTTAGATTTAATAGTGGAGTCTAGGAGCCTATGGGCTGAGTGAAGAGTTGTAAGGTTTTTGTATGGGGTAGTCAGATTAGTGAGGATAGGGGTATTATTAGGGTGGTGAAGTATCTTTTGGGTTATAGTAAGTTGGGAACAGAGTAGCTGGTGCTGCAGTTCTAGCCATCCCAATTGTTTGAGGTTGAGACAGTGGTGGGTTCTGAAAGGTTTACCAGTGGCAAATCTGGATATGTTATTATAGCTAGTTGCAAGTTTTTTAAGGTTGTTTTTAGAAAGACTGGTATAAATGGCAGAAGCATAGTATAGGGTAGAGGTCAGGTGGGTCTGGGCAATAGTGGTTCTAGCTGTTGGGTTCAGAAATGGTTTAATTCTATACAGGGAACCTAGTTTTTTGTTGACAGATTTTATGGTAGTGTTAATATGATCGTCATAGGTGAGGCTGTTATCTATGGTGATCCCCAGGAGATGGGTTGTAGTATCAGGGGATATGGTGGTTCCATTGTTAGAGGTTATTGTGAAGTGAAGTTGTGGTGATTTATGAGTAGGTGCAAAGAGTAATAATTTTGTTTTTTGGGGTTCAGGAGGAAACAGTGTTGCATGAACCAATTTTCCACAGTCTGAAAAAACGATTGTGTGAGGGTCTGGAGTAAAGTTGAGGTTCTAGCTGAGCATATTAAAGTTGAATCATCAGCATATTGTATGCAGGTGGCTTGAGGAATTTTAGTATTTAGTTCATTAATAAACATAGAAAAGAGAAGAGGGCCAAGGATTGAGCCTTGAGGTACTCCAATGTTTACAGGGAGGGGAGTTGAGAGCTTATTATTCCAAAGGACTGCTTGCTGTCGGTTGTTTAAATAAGATGTAAACCATAGTAATTCCTGTGTGTCTTTATCTTCTATATTCCTTTTCAGATAATCCTGAAAATACTTCAAGATCGTCTGCAAACATGTTTTGTTTTTCCTCAGAAACTTTGCATCTCAATAGAATTGTGAAAATTTAACTTTAAAAACTGGCCTGTTAAGTACAAAAGTACAACTTCCACCATCTTGCATTAATTATATGAACAGATAACATATAATATCATTAGATATATAGCCTGTAGTTATTGTAAATTATAATGCCAATACATTTACATAGTAATATAGGTAACTGAAAATATCTTACATTTAATACTCTGACCAAAATGTGGTAGTCAATTACCACACTGCTAATATAACAAGTGGGTCATTTTTATATTACAGTTATGTAAGCAGGCAGTTATGACCAACATCTACTCACCCAATGAGGTAATCACATGCTGCTGGCAAATATAATTAATACAAGACAATGGTAGGTACGATAACAAGACTTCCACATTTGGATAGATTTTTAAAGCTTATTTAAATTGTATTTGTAAAAGAAGATTATCTCCACACAGAGCCTATACTGAGAGTAGCTGCCACCACAGTGGTGATATTAATGAGGTGCAGCATACCTAAGCTGGGTTTTGCAGCTCACAACAGTATTGTTGGCAGAGAAACATTGTAAACAAACACGGATATGAATTTGATGTAAAGGAGAGCACATATAGTCCACAGATTTCTCTGGAATGCCACAATGCTCACTAGGGTTATACATTTCAGAATACAGCAAGAAAATTGGACAAAAGCCATAAATAATGTGGGAACAAAGGCATAGCTCTCAACTTCTTAACAAAAATCTGGGCAAAGACAAAAATAATGGGGACAAAGCCTCAACAGTATTGACGAATTTTAAATATTACTCTTATAAACTTAGAAAGTTGCAGAATAAAATATCTTTGATATGAAGGCTGAAACTCAAATACCTGTCATTATTAAGGGAATTCTGTCCTCACTGATTTGCTACAAAATTCCAGAAAAAAACACAAATTTATGAGGAATAGACCAAATCCATGATGCAAAAATCTGGATTTCTGAAGGATATAAAGTCTGAAACTCAAAAGCATGTCATTATTTAGTAACTTTAATCCTGAGATCATAATAGTGATTTATCAGAAAACCATAAATTGTATGAGGAACTAGACAAAAATTAGAGGCAAAAATCTGGAAATTCTGTTACCATCTGGACAGTTGAGAGGTATGTTAGGGATACACTTATTCAATGTTGCTCTTACAAACTTAGAAAGCTGATAGAATGACAGGTTTTGCATTCCCATGATTTTTCAGAAAGGTATGAAGTCTGAGACTGAAATGTCTTTCACTATTTTCTGAATTCAGTCCTGAATAATTTACCAATGATTTGCCAGAAAACCACAATTGCATGAGAAATACACCCAAAAATATGAGCCAAAATCTGGATATTCTGGAAAATGTACAGCTGAGAGGTATGGCTGTACAAATAGCTGTCATTCTGTTACTGCAACCTATCTGCACAGAGGCCAACTTAATAAGAAGACAAAGAACCTCTTAGAGTATGAAATGTGGACAAAGCCAAAAAAAATGGGGGGGGGGGGGTCAGGCAAGGAGCCAGAAATAGGGACAGATTGTTAATATTCCACATCCAAACTTGACCTTTCTGAAGAGCATGGAGTTTGATACTCATCAGTTACTGACTGCACTCTGCAATGACATGCTAATGATTTTCCAGGAAAACAACATGTTATGAGAAAAAGATCACAAGTATGAGACAAAAACTGGACATTCTGCACAGATCTGGACAGTTGAAAGGTATGCACCCAAAGGTCTGTAATATTGAGTCACAGCAGTCCAGTAATCATCCCAGTGATATGGCAGAAAGCCACATATTCCATAAGGAAATATCTTGACATCCTGGGAATATCTGGACATTTGAGAGGTATGATTGGGAAGCATATGGTACAAACACAGTACAGGACAGTTTGCCTACAGTGCAGAGTATTGTGTTATCCCATTCCTGCAATTCTTTACTGAAGCTGTGTTAATAATTTGTAACAAAACATGGCACTGCCACAGAAAATGATCACTCAGGAGAAGTGTCTGTATTGAATAGTGATGCAAAGATGAACTGTAGGAATGAACATAGGGAAAGAGTACAGGTTAAACTCCCGCATGTACAGCAGAGGAGGTCATGTCAATGGAAGATGGTTGTAGCAGCAACACCAAGCACATATTTATATGGTACGTTACTGACTGTACAGTGAATATGTATTGTCTATGACTGACACACAAAGTGCTATAACAATGGGGAGGATGTGTGTGTGAGATAAGCATCCTTACATGAATAATGAAGAGGACATTTATCAGGGATCTGACAAACAATTGAGGCAGGGTGCATAAAAGGAAGCTGTGCAAACTGATATACCTGAATGTAAGTGTACTCTCAGCAGATGTCTCTAGCATGAGGGCCATAGGTAAAACAATATGGCAAACAGTACAAGAACCAACCACAATTATGGACACTATCTGAATAATACCACCACTAATCTCATGCCTCTGACATAACATATGTGATGCAGAGTAATAACAGATGAGCCTGCACACACACACTCTGTCAACTAGTATGATACTCCATGCTCTATGAGGGTAACCATACCATTGTCCAAAATAAAGATGTCAGTGAATGTAAATTACTAAGAAACAATACCACAATTCACTGTAAGCAACCAAATGGAGAACGAGCCAAGTTAAATGATTCATTCAATCCACAAAAATCAAGTAATGCGTGATTAACGCTGTAAATATCCTTGGCGTTTTCATAAAAAAAAACTTCATCAGATACACACACTTGAATGCCTTAACCTTATTTAAATAGTGAGCTAAAATGATGAAACAGAACACCATTGGATGAACAATTAATTAATTAAATGGTACTAAAGAAGAAAACATGAACAATTTGTTAAAAAATAATAGATAAAACTGTTAAAATCCCTAAATGCCAATAGATCTAACTTTTATAAGAAACACAAGTATATTTATACTTAAAAATGTATGTATGCAATACATAATAGTCTTTAACATAAGAAAATTCAATTTGCATAAACTGTAATGTTTAATCAATTATTGTGTGCTGTCCCCTAGTGATGTAAAACATATTTGCAATTTGGCAGCTCTTAGTTTTAAAACAGGCAGAATGGAAAGCCTATCATTTAGCCCTGGCTGTTGAGTAGCTTCCAACATTATTTGCCAATAAAGCTCACGATATTCTAGTTTAGCTTCCCACATGCCCCCTCTTATTTCCTTAGGTACAACTTCCAAAACGTAAAATGAAAATAATGCTTGATGACAAACTACCTTATGACAAAAAAGTGCATTAAGTTGGCCTTACTTATTTCATATAAATGTTTGTACATGCGAGTCTTAAGTTTCCTCTCTGTCTTGCCAATGTAAAAGGATTTATATTCCTTGCACAGGGCAAGATAGACAAGTCCACTAGTGTTACAGTTTGAATAACAATTGCTCCTGATATTTCTATTCCTGCTTGGAATTTCTATAGAAGAAGCATTACAAATATAAGTACACTGCGAACATGCACCGCATTTGTAAGCACCAGTTCTTGTGCGTTGGTGTGAAAATCCAGAACCACGTCCATACTCAAAAAAATGTTTTAAATTCATATCCCTTCTATAGGTGAATTTTAACTGACTAGTACATAATTGATCTAGATCAGTGATTTCTTTAAATCTATCTCATTATCTACTAACAACATTTCTTATAACTCCTGAATCTCCGTTGAAATCTAAAATGTATGCATCTTCCCAATCATAATTCCTGTTAGTGTGTTGGAGGGGGTGATCCAGTTGATGGACAGGAATCGTGACCTAAAACAGGTGCAAATCTATTTGATCTATCTTCACGAATGTCCATAATAACCTGTTGAATTAAATTGGTGGGATAACCGCTGTCTTTAAACATTTCACTCACAGTATTACATTCAATAATGAAATCTTTGTCATTAGACGTCATATGGCTAGTCCTGACCATTTGCCCTTTTATACGATTTTTCTTTTGAGAAAAAGGATGCCCACTACTAAAATGAAGGTAGGAATTTGAGAAGGTATTATTTCTATATATTTTGGATGAAAACTTGCCATTATTCTTTGTAATGCTTACGTCCAGATAGTTAAGTACCTCATAATTCAAGTTGTAAGTAAAATCTAGAAAACTGGTTGTTCTTTTTAAATGTCAAAAATTCAAAAAAATGTTCTTTGCTTGCCGTCCACAGAATACAAACATCATCCAAGAAGCATTTGTATAGAGACCAACAACTGGTGAATTCACTATTAAGAACATAGGTGTGTTCCCACCAGGTCAGAACAATATTGGCATAAGTGGGGGCACAACTGGCCCCCATCTCCACACCTTGGATCTGTTTGTAAAATTCACCTTCAAAAAACATGTAATTGTTGTTGAGAATAATTTCCATGAACAAAAGAACATTAGTAAAATCATTGTTGGAAAAATTACCAAATGTCCTCATGTAATCTTCCAACCATTGCAATCCAATCATGAGGTATACTACCAAAAAGGTCCACAATGTCCAATGTAATGAAAAGCAAACTGTCACTGTACAGTTCAGGTTTCAAATATTAAGAAAATCCCAAGAATCCTTTAACACTACTGCACCTGTCCAGGACAGATCTTTAAGCTTGGTATCAACATATTTGGAGAGGGGCGATGTGATGGCACCTTCTGAGGAAACAATGAGCCTTAGTGGAAGATCCAGTGTACTCTTGTGAACCTTCGGAATACCAAACACCGAAGGAACCCTGGGATGTTTGTTGATTAAAGAGTTGACTGTGTCCAGATTAATGGAACTTTCTAAAAGTAAATCATTGAGCATGAGGTGGATTCTGGAATTGGCAATGTTGACCTCATTAATAGAAGCCAAGGCATATTTAGAAGAATTGCTAGGTTCATCCTTCATTTTGGACTCATAAACAATGCTATCCATCAATACAGTCCCTCCACCTTTATCAGGCTGCATAATTCTCATAGTATGGTCATTTTTAGGGAATCAAGTAAATCTTTCTCGTCCTTGGAAAGATTAGGATGAATCCTGTGGTTCTGGATTTCCTTCCTAATTTCCCTTTCCATAATACTTTCTAGATTTTTAAGTTGTGGGTGGAGGGGGGGGGATTAAAAGCACGCTTTCTCCTCAAAGGTGTTTATGATGTATTAATATGTTTATGATTATTAAAAAATATAGCTAAATTCTTTTTCCTAATAAAAAGCTTCAAGTCAACTATAGCCCTAGCCACATTGACCTTTCTTGATGATATGAACTTGAAACCTTTAGAAAATAAATTGAAGTGTTCGGCGTTAATAGAAAGACCACTGTAGTTGAAAATATTGTAGCCTTTAAATGAATAAGCATTACCCACTACAGAAATAACTTCAGAATTATGTTCTGCTAATACCATGTTTTCCTTCCCTGATTGTTCCCGTAATTGTTGTAATTGTAATACACTTGTGGTTTGTTCCATATTCTGTTGTATCTCCTGAGGGGTGGGGGGTAAGAATGTTCTAAAGGGATTTCTCCTTGGTAATTACACTGACCGTAATCAGGTTCACCAAACTGGTGACCATCATCAGGTGAATGGCTGTTGTTAATTCCCCTTGTGTCCTGTTCCCTAAATTTAAAAAAGGTCTAGGTTTGGGGTATGCTGTACCTTCCTTGTATTCCTTAAGGTCCCTTTCAATTTTGCCCTGCTTTCTAACTACATTACTGGTACATTTCCTTTCCACTTGTTCAAAAATGTCATAGTATTTGGCCTTTTCACACTCGACTGTAAACAACAAGTCATTAAGTATACATTCATTGGTCTTTTCCATTTCTTTCATTAAAAACATTTTCTCCCTATCATTCTCATCCCTAATAGCTTTAACAATCTCTAAGCCACAATTATCAAAAATGGTAATGAGACTCGAGTGAAATTCAAAGCCATCTTGTACTCTGTATATTTACAAACTCTCAGTCCCTTAGGAACAATTTTGCATTTAAGGCATTCATTTAAATACACATTGTCACAATCAATACTTTTATAATTGTCAGTCAAAAAATACAGCTTGTCTAAATTCTCTTTGTAGGAAAGAATTCTGCTGTCCATTTTAGTTTTGTTCAGCTTACTGTTAAAGTCATAATTCTTTCTAATAATGTCATTAAAACTGAAAACAGTTTTAATGTTAGGAGCAATGTTAGTAGGTAAATCACCTTTTTTAGCATTAGAAGTGGCGCTGATAACTGTCGTATCCCTCGCCTGAGTTCCTGCCCCTTCTTCGTTGGTTATAAAAAGATTAGGTAGATCCGTTAATTCGTTGACCAGAGATGGGCTTTTAGCAACAAAAGAACACTGTGAGGCTACTAAACCCATAGGTGCCATCCTGTGCTGGCTTCTCAGCATTTCCTGGTTGCCAGGAACACCTGACATCAACATAACAATGGACTGGCAGGCTGGGGTTAACAGTTCTACTAACTGTGATAGCTGTCCGATCATTTTGTGAAATTCACCCCTTTCACCTCCTCTGAATTCATCCTCAGGCTCAACCCCTGGTTGCTCAGCCATCTCACACACGACCAATAACCAAAATAAAGATGTCAGTGAATGTAAATTACTAAGAAACAGTGCCACAATTCACTGTAAGCAACCAAATTGAGAATGAGCCGAGTTAAATGATTTATTCAATCCACAAAAATGTGGCTTCTTATGTTAAAGACTGTATTATGTATTGCACACATACATTTTTAAGTATAAATATAGTTGTGTTTCTTATAAAAGTTAGATCTATTGGCATTTAGGGATTTTAACAGTTTTATCTATTATTTTTTAACAAATTGTTCATGTTTTCTTCTTTAGTACCATTTAATTAATTAATTGTTCGTCCAATGGTGTTCCATTTCATCATTTTAGCTCACTATTTAAATAAGGTTAAGGCATTCAAGTGTGTGTATCTCATGAAGTTTTTTTACGAAAACACCAAGGATATTTACAGCGTTAATAACGCATTACTTGATTTTTGTGGATTGAATAAATCATTTAACTTGGCTCGTTCTCCATTTGGTTGCTTACAGTAACCATACCATTGTCCTGGTACTGTAGTATCTGCATGAGGTGTTAGGGGGGACACTGCTATACCTGTATGTGACAGTATGGACACTACAGGCTAATTGCCTTGTGTGCATGGCATATCTCAGTGGTACAATTTACACTGTCACAAATGATATACATGCCATTAATGTTGTCAAATACCTATGTATGCAATGTGTGCATAAAGTGAACAGGTAACACCCATGCATCTGGTGTAACAACATGATTGTTCAGCACCATCAGGCAGTCATGTATATTACACAGAAAGAACACCTAGGTATGGACAATAAGTTATGTAACAATGTACTGTGACAAAGGTGGTACATTTCAGTTACACATTACTTGAAGATTTGTAGGGAAGTACTTGAAGAAGGGTGCATTGTACACAGTTATTGGTGTGATGAAGTCTGGGAGCCATAAAGTTATTATGGCCTCTGATGTCCATGCCCTTCACATACTCAGTACGTGCGTTACAGTCAAGGGAGTAGTCAGCACTGTGACCACATGCTGGTGGATGTACCATTTACCCTCTACGCCAGGACACAGGTCACATACCTATTGGTCAGATTATAGGGTGTGATGTCCACATTATACTTGGGTGTTATGTCTGTTTCCTGAAGCAACACATCCCTCCATGTGTCTCATCAATGTAGGTGTTGTCATGGGTGTGGCAGCAGTCTCTGGTATGTGTTGATACTGTGTGTATTATACTAATATCACCGTTGTATTCAATGATTGCCCACAATCTGTAGTCTTTCAGGCAGCTGTTTTGACACAAAAAATGTAGATGTCATCTGTGATGTCCATCACTGAGGGGTAGACAAGGGCCTAGCAGACACCGCTGATGCACTGATCTGATCACTGGACCTGAGATATATGTCACATCACACATTTCAATATAGTCAGATAACACATATGTCATACGCAGGTCTAACCATTCGGTGATATAGCTGTTTATGGCTACATGACAGTGTTGACTGAATACCTCAGTGAGGATTTGGGTCAAATTCCTTGACCTGGTCAAGTTCCACAAGATGATACTATTGTCATCATGCATGCCCTTGATGACTTCTTTGAGGACAACTATCAGATGTAATTGACCTGATGTAGCAATAATAACTCACACAGCTTTGTTGCATACATCTGGAATATTACTAGTATACATGTAGAAGAGGTCCATGATGACATGTTGCTGTACCTCACAGTCGAGGAAAGTCAGGATGTCTCTATACATGCATGCATGCATCAATTGTTGTCTCCCAAATGCAGGTGGATGCATGTTGATGTACAGCCTTGTAGGGAAGCATAGGCCATGTGGTGGACTGTATGTTGAACTGTGTGTTCCACCATATCAGGAAGGTGCATGTGCTGGGCCATACCATAGCTGATCTGTGATCTTGTAACAGCACATTAATTCTGTGGGATAGGCCTGGATGAAGGAAAGACAGTAATTACTACCTAATGTGATCTGGCCTAGGGTTTTGACACAATCACACACACAGTTATCATTGAGAAAACCCCCATGCTGGGGATTAAACCTTACATCAGTTGATGGGCAAAAAATTTGCTCACTGACAGAACAAATCCTGTGACAGTTGGTCAATCAATCTGTACCAGTAGCTGTCACCATTGGCAAACCCAGGGATCTGTTCGTGGCTGTTCACTGTTTGAACTGTATTTATTGACAGTTCAGGCTAATGTATATCACATTTGGCTTATCAAGTTTGCTGAGTCTTGCATATTGTGTACAATCATTGAGTCTACCAATGATGATAACATAGTACAGGAGGAGCTAACACATAACTGAATGGTGTCAAAGGTACATGATCTACAAATAAATGCAGAAATGTGTGCTTGTAATGTTGTCTGTCTGAAAAGTGGAGTTCAATGTTAATCACAGCATTGACAACAGTTCTGCTATGCAGCAACCAAGTGATGCAATAACTGGGAACACATTTAGATAGCAATCTTAACTTTGACCACCAAGTGTCCAAACTGCTATTGAAAGCCTGTGTTGTGCACATCATAAGTCATCCCATCATATTAACATCTTATCTTAAGATTGTATGACAGCACTGTAGTCAAACTGCATTACAGCACTAATAGAGTATAATGCTGTTTTTCACATGTACCTCACCAGACATATGTAGCTGCTGGAAAGACCACAGGGTTTTCTCAGCAAGATAACACAGGGCCTATACACCATGCCATGATGTATGCTGCTAATTTAAAAAACATGTCACTGTAAACTTTATTTTATAGGATGATGTGATGTCTGCCTGGCCCCCAGGCAAGTCTTTGATCCTGCCCTGGTGGGACTACTGCATATCCAAAAATGTGATTATAGCTATGACATCAGCAGTGTGTGTTGGGACAAGATAGCAGTGCTCCACATGCTGGTGGATCAGTCTCTGTAATATTAAACAACAGAGCATACACACTCATCTTTCCCTATCTTTTTATATACACAGACTACAGGCCACATTACTTTATACCAATTCCACAGCTCAAGTCTGAGTTGAAGTGTGTCAAACCACACTTTTTAGCTGATAATATCATCAGTGCCTGGTGAAGAGAATATGCTAATAACTGTGTTCCACATGCTGGTGTAAAAAGCTCTCTGTAATGTCAAGCAACATCTCACACCCACACTCCCAGTTGACTAGGCTGAGAACAGAATGCATAACTATCTAAGTACACAGACTACAGAACACAGTACTTTACACCAGCAACATAGCGTTTGTCTGACTTGGTGTGTGTCAGACAACACTTTATAACTGATTGCATCAGCAGTGTCCTGGTGAGGAGAAAATGGTAATAACAGTCTTCCACATGCTGATGTAAAAGGCTCTCTGTAATATCAAGCAACAGCTCTCACACTCGCACACCCCCAGCTGACTGCAGTGAGAATAGAACCCCTACCTATCTAAGTACACAGATGACAGACCACAGTACTTAATGCAAGCACCATGGCACAAGTTGGATTTATACAGGAGTGCAGGTGAACTTATAGTAGATGACATCAGTAGGCCATATGGGAGACAAGGGATTGGGGTCCTGCATGAAATGGATATGTAGGCATGTGCAAGTAATAAAATACTGGCAATCCATGCCATTGGAGTAGTAACTGTGGGATACATACTTCTGCTCTTCTGTCTAGACACACACAGTTGACTGCAGTGAGAACAGAACCCCTGCCTATCTAAGTACACAGAATACAGAACATATTACATAACACAAGCACCATGGCACAAGTCTGATTTATACAGGAGTGCTGGTTAACTTTTAGTAGATGACATCAGCACGCCATTTGGGGGACAACAGGTATTGAGGCCAACATAGGTACATATGAGGCTACTAGACTAATAGCACTATGGTGTGTAGAAACCTAGCTGTGTAAAAACACAAGTACCCTTACTGAACATAGTTGGATGGTTGTTTGTAGCAGAGTGTATTTGTGAGCAGCATCAGCTGGTCCTGTCCATGATGGCCATAGTTGCCAGGTCAGAGGTGACTGTACAATTACCAAACCAGTAGTCAAGATTGTGATTGAACAGGGTCATTGACCAGCACTTCTCCACATGCAGTAGGTGCCTATTTCAGCCTCTGAGGTGACACCTGTGTCCCTCATAGACAGGCCCAGTTGTTGCTGCTCACAAAATAACTCTTCTAGCAATGACCATCTATATATGCTTAATAAGGATACTTGAGTTTTTACATAGCTAGGTTTTTATTGCCTCATGTATAGTGAAAACCATGTACTCCTAAACCATACCAATACAATATGTGAGAGATGCAAGTATATAATGAATCTAGAATAAATGCTCTCTCTCTCTCTCTCTCTCTGTCTCAGGTAACAATGAACCAGATATCAAACATGTTGTCAGCACACACACACTTCACCTCCTCAGCAAACCAAGCCCACAACACATAAACTAACTTATGTAGAGGTACTCATTAGAACCTTATTGAATGAGCAGAGACCTTACAAATGCAAACCTTCTGCATACATAACAATCTCCAAGGAATCCACTACACATAAAAGCAAATGTATCATTGTCTCAGCCATTAAGCCCTTAAGGCAAAACACCTCAAAACCAATGTCTTGGTCATAGGCAAATCCTTAGTGAGACACACAGATGCCCCCCTCACCAGGCTGTACAAGGAGAAAGTCACAGTCAGCTGCCTGTCAGGTGCCAGGATCCTCAAAGTCACTCATGTACTTAAGTCTCTCAACAACAACCACAGTTACACCTCTGTTGTACTCCATTTTGGAGTAAATTACTTGAGACATACCACACTGGACTGTATGAAGAGTGATATGACTGACCTCTCAGATTATGTGTGCCAGACAGATATGTGAGTCACCCTAAGCAGCATTTTACCTTCACTCAGGATGATGCCTCAATAAAAAACAAAAGAATTATCAACTTCAACAATTGGCTTAGATTCTGGTGTCACTCCTGAGGGGATCAAGTAGTTGCCAGGCTGGGAGGATATGGTCAACAGATAATGTTGCTTTGCCAGGGATGGTCTTTATCTGTCACCACTCACGTTTTGGTTACTGACCAAAGTACTTGCCACCCCCATAGTAAATTATTTTAGACAATGTCATAAGAACAAACTTCCTGACATGAACATATCCTCAAAAGATGAACTCAGGGTTATGCTTCTTAATGCTAGGAGTCTAAATCAGAAACTGCACTCAATGGAGAAACTTTTTACTTGAGAAGATGTTGATGTTTGTGCAGTCACAGAGATACAGTTTTGGGCCACAGAGCGTGCTCTGGTCATGAAAGGCTATAATGCCTTCCACATGTTCATGCTGCAAAATGAATGTGAAAGAACCGAAGGACGAAGTGTATCCATTTTCATAAAAGACAAGTACACCTCAAGACTGGTTCAGCAGTATGACTTAGTACAGTTATTACAAGTCCAACAAACTGTAGGAGAAACTCTCCTCCATGTCATTGTTAGCTACAGGTCCACCAACATGAACCATGAAAACCACAAAGTGCCTTCCTGGACCTATTTGAGTCACTCATAATACAGCCAAACACCCTAGGCATGGGTAACTTTAACTATCTTTCCATAAATTTAGATACATATAGGAGGTCAAACATACTTGCCTAAGCTTCCTGCACTTTGTAAACATGAATGGACTGGAACAGTTAGCCTGCACCCCCACAAGGGGCTTGAATGTCCTTGAAGTAGTACTCACCAAAAAAGGAGATCACTGCACCACCCCATGTGTGAGACCCACCCTGGCAAGGTCTGACCATAAATTAGTCAGGTTCAATCTAACAATTGTACTTGAACCCCCCCACACACACACACACACACACACACAAGGATCCAAAAGGTGGAAAAATCTCTGCAAAACAAACTATAGCCTCCTAAGTGATGGCATATATAGTTTCAAACCTACTACCACCACTGACAGTAAAGACTACTATATGGAAATGTACACAAATGCCCTGTATAAACACCTTTACAAGTGTATAGACTTAGCTGTACCAGAATGGATCAAAATTTGCTCACAAAAAGCTGCCCTGGTGGACAGCTACTATAATAGATAATATAACAAGAGAAAGAAACTGATGTCTAGGAATAAGTGGGCATAGTCTCTGCAGAAGAACACCTCCATAGCTTGAACAAGCAAATTAGACATCTTGTAAAGTCCTGTAAAGCAGATTATGAAACTAGATTAGTATCCGTAGCTAAGGATAATCACAAGGCATTCTTTAGCTATGTCTGTAATGTAAAAGTGAAGGGCCAGCTTTGCAGCAAATTCAGAGTGGACAGCATCATGCATACTGAACCTGAGGACATAGTCAACCTGGTAGCAGACAGGTTTGGCAACAATTACACACCCGTGTCTCCATCGATCATACCCTACAGCATACCTGTCAACAGTTCTCTATTATCTCCAAATAACCAGTCCTAACCACACTCTGCAATGACAAAAGCACAACCTCTATGGGACTGGATAACATCCCAGGCTGCTTACTAAACAGTCTAAAGCAAGAGTTAGCACAACCACTAGGTACTCTCTTCAATCACAGTCTAATTACTGGCTTTGTTCTGTCAGAGGGGAAAACAGCAACTGTAATACACTTGCACAGAAGGGTCCCTCAAACAACCCAGAGAAATATACACCCATAAGCCTGAGCAGCCTTGTCTCTAAGGCCATGGAGAGAATCATCTTGGGCCTTATCAACAAGGACATTAGTGACCTCTAAACTCTTCACCTGACCCACTTTGGCTTCATCAAGAGCAGATCATGCCTGTTAAATCTAGTAGAATCCTTTGAGTGTGTCCCCAAAGCCCTGGATTAAGGCAAAATCAGTACATACTGCCTATCTCAGCTTGATCAAGGGCTTTGAAACATTGCCACACTGAGGCATTATTGTGGAATGCACCCACCTAGGGAATAACCCATATGTCATTAGATAGATAGTCCACTGGCTCACCAACATAATGCATACAGTCATAGGTGGGGATTCCACCTCTACCAGCAGACCTGTTACTAGTGGTGTCCCATGAGGGCCTGTGCTTGGCCCCCTACTGTGTGGAATGTTTTCCTCAAAAAATCATGTGAAAAAGATGGCCTGTGGCTCAAAAAGTTCACTGAAGACTGCAAACTGGGTGCAATCATTGAATCCCCAAACAATGTTAACATACTATAAAATGTGTTTACATCCATAAGTGATTGTTGCCAAAGCCCCAGACTTACAGTTAACCCAAAATAATGCACCATTATCCCTTTCAGCAAAGGACAAGTCTGTGCAAAGTGCACTATTATTAATACCCCCTATGTTCTAACCCAATGGTGACAGATCTGGGGATGCAGGTTGATGGCACCCTCACCTTTGATCATACGTGTCCACAGTGGTAATTAAGGCCATTTATGTTGACACCTCATATGTGAGGGCATAGCATCCAAGACTATGGTTGTTATAACTCCACTGTACTCATCACTCATCAGACCAATAATACAGTACGATGCTCTCTTTTGCATGTACATCACCAGACACCTACAGCAGCTGGACAGACCTCAGAGGTTTCTCACTAAAATATCCAGGGACTTCCAACACATTACCCACATGGGCAGATTGAAGGCCCTGTCACCGTACTCTGTATCATATAGACTGCTGAGAGGTGACTTGTAGCTGGCAAACAGAGCAACCACGAACCCTGCCTTAACGGAAATGCTGCACCTCCACAAATCACATGGGACAAGACTCACTCACTCTAGGGACCTTAACCTATCCTGTGACATCAACAGGACATGCTGCAGAGACAGATATGTCTCTTAGAGATGGTGGCTCCTATGGAGCATACAATTCATGTGAAACTGAGCTCCTCAGTGACCGTATTTAAGCATAACTGGGACAATTGGATGGGAAAGCATAGATTTATCCTGGGGATTTCACCTATATCACTCTTAGACAGGGTCAACCAGTGCTGATAATGGATTCACAAATATAGACTTCATATTGTGGTGTATAAGAGAACATTGGGACAACTTGGTTAGGCTTGACAAGGCCCATGGGCCATTAGCCTAGTAACCTCCTATGAACCTATGAACCTCGGGCCATTATGGTAGTAGCCTTATATGAACCTATGAAGCTATAAAACCTATGCAGGCCTGCCAGCATCTTGTCACACACATGGGCTGCTAATGTCATGAAATATAAGTTCAGATGCAGTCTTGCAAAAGTCAGACTTGTGCCATGGTGCTTGCAGTATGTATTGTGTTCTGTAGTCTGTGTACCTAGATAGGTAGGGGTTCCATTCTCACTGTAGTCAATTGTGTGTGCTCTTGAATTACAAAGAGACTTTTAGTGCAGCATGTGGGACACTGTTGTCTTTCCAGCTGCTGCATGTGTCTGTAGAGGTACATGCAAAATACAGCATTATACTGTATTACTGTTTTGATGAAGTTTGACCACAGTGCTGTTACACAATTATAAGATCTGAATATGATGGCATGACTTATGATGTGCACCATATGTTTTCCTGCAAGATCATTAAAGAGAGAAGTTATAAAGTAATGATATATATTGCACTTTCTGACATACTTACAAGAACATGCACTGTAATGTTAAATTTGTATGCAAACAACTGCCTAACTTTCAAAGGCCAATATAAGCCAAAGGTATAATTACCAGTTCAACAACACACATGCAGAGATGCTAATCACTAAGGTTAGCTATGCATTCTGAGCATCAGATGCACCTGTTGTATCTCTGAATCAAAAAGATAGAAAACAGGGATATGGTGCAGTTATCATCACTTGCAAAGGGAATTGTGGGGGGGGGGGCAAGGAAGCCCAGGCTGACACAGAAGGTCAGTAAATGTGTGTGAGTAGGAAGGTCAAAAAGGCAGACATTGGAATAAAAGAACAAATGGCCAGTGAGGCAAACTGACTAATTGTTGTGTGTGTGTCTGTAGGGGTCCTCCAGGTGAAATTGGTGTGAGTGTCTGCATGAACACAGCCAAACTCTGTGCTAGCCCTACATCTTGATCTGTTGGACAAGTGTGAGCTGTGCATGGTAGATGTGACAGTTCATTGTCTCCAACCACAAGAACTTGTTCTAGCAGGAGTTGCACTGGCACGTCAGTGCCCACTGTCAGGGGAAGTGCTGCTACCTGACTGTGCACTGTCTACACAGGGACACCCAGGATCGGGACCCTATGGCCTGCCATGTCTGAGTATGGACAACAGACTCACTGATGGAGCAGTGGAATTACTGCCACTATGGGAGCATGATTGGTCACTGTCATGTTGGCTGACAGCAAATAATGTGGCTCACCTACACCCAAGAGGATGCCTTTCCCCTCCGAGCAGATGTTCCATCACAAACACTTCTCATTCCATGACAGGCAGCATTCGATCCAGTGAACTGGCAACACAGTGGAGACAGTTGCACGTGTCAGAATCTGCCATATCCTCAAACCTGAGCATATGCCTGGAGCACCTATGAGAATGCACCTGTGCCGACATAATGGCCCTAAACATACATTGAGTGGCACGGGAGGTGACACCTGCACCAGATGGCGGAGGGACAGCAGACCCCATCCGAGGACTGCTATCAATTCTCCTGTGTGGCACCTCACTCACGCTACAGACAGACTCAACAGACACTGAAGCCACTCTTCACTGATCAATGCCATGTCCTCTACCTATCCAATATGTTATGCTCAGTGGACTGGTTAGGCATAGCACTACTGGCTGTGTCCAATGGAAATGCAAGGAATGAATGTATGTCAACCTCTATGTCAGATTCAAACTGTACACCCCCTGACTGTGCCTCAGTTTGTCCACCATCATCATCAGAGTCTGTGGATCCACTGACATCAGGTGGCACAGGGCCCATACTCCCACTCTCATGATCACCTGTGATAAAAAGCGTGAACCGCAGGAATACATTAATACCTGCACTACTATTGTGCAATATATGCTAACATACAGTGTTGCCACTATTATAGACAGTACAGAAATACACACAACAGGCCTGAGATCAAAATCACAAACCACAATATCTCTTTAAATTGCTCAGCACTACTGACATAAAAATATTTGACTTATCATCTGCAGAAGACATACTGCACTGTACTCCAGTCAGTCCATGAAGAAGTTAAACAAGAAGTAAGGGCAACATCATCACAATTTAACATAACACTGGGGATAATACATTTACCCTTGTATATGTGCATTCACGGTACTTTGAACAAGAACTTGACTCACAACTCCAAACTAAGCTTATAATTGCAGCAATTTTCAAACCCACCAAAACAAGACATGTTGATACAGAATTAACTTATTTATTTCAGTTGTTTTACTATACAATGGTATTCAATTGTTGAGATATCAAAGCTTACCTGGAAGCTCCTCTTGAAATGTGCTTACTGTCTGGGAAGGTGTTGCATCCACATCCAGGACATGCTGTATTGCTCTCTTCTGGGAGCTGTCTGGATCTCTCAGATTAGCAAGGACCTCTTAACTGGGGTTAGTGGTAGTTCCCTAGCAGACCCACACATGGTGACCATTTGGTCACGGACTATTTCAGCTGCTTACTCCTTGCAGATGTTATCATGTCAGTGGCCCTGTGGTGCACCTGTTCTTAAGTTCTTCCATGGCCACCCACGGCACTAACATTATGAGCAATCTGCTGCCATATTTGCATCTTACAAGCCATATTTCCCTGTCCCCTTTCCAGGAGAAAAGCCCCATATTGCCAAAACCCATCCACTATGACTTGATTTTCAGCATCAATGAAGGGGTTCTCCGTGGATTGACACCCCTGAGTGACATATTTATAGGTGTCCTAAAAGGCAACAGAAGTATAATATACTAATATACACAAGTATGACTTCACTACAAAATAGCTGTTTCCAGATAAAACAGAAAAGGTAGCCACTCAGTATTACCCACTGGAGAAACATAAAACAGGCTAGATATGTGAAATACTAACAACAGGCAGGATGCAAAACAAGGAGAGTAAGAAGAGCAACATATCCTTGTTTGTGCCATAACAGTAAGTCACCTTTGATCCCTCCCCTAAAGAACAGTCCATTTTTGATTGTGTCATAACAGTAATTCATCCTTGGTCCGTCCCCCGTCCCCCACACACACACACACAAAATAACAGGCAAATTACTCGTTTTGCTAATAAAACCTCTTTGAAATGCTAAAAGTGTTATCAAAGGATGTTTCCCTGACACATTTTTACATATTTATCACAGCATTCCATTTTCAAGTTTTGTCAGTCATGTGTACCTCTGAAATGGCTTGACAAACAGGCCCATGCCATCAGTACACTTCTAACTAATGCATACAGATAAAAGTGTAAAATCCTTTGCTTCATGTTATTCTTAAATACATTCCAGCATATGCAGTATGTAGGTGATAAAATGGGAGCATATCTGCTGAAGTTCAGTACTCCTCTGTGCATATATATCCTGAAGATCCCCATAGTTCTGAGGAGAGGGCCAGCAATATGCAGCAGTGCTACCAGGTAGCACACTACCCTGAAGTACTGAGTACCATAGATTGCTCTCATGTACACATTAAGGCATGACCTGGTGAGCAGGGTAGGAGCTACATGAACTGCACGGGATACTACTCCATCAACTGCCAAGTTGTGTGTAATGCCCAGGAATTTTCTTGAATGTGTGTACTGTCAACCCTGGCAGTTATCATCACTCCCATATCTGGCACGCATCACAGCTGTACCAGGTGTTTGCTGGGGGGAACATCCCAAATGGCCATTTACTGGGGGATGCTGGCTATGCACTGAAACCATGGCTGATGACATCCGTCAGAAATACACACACACACCCAGAAGAATGCTATAATAAGGCACACACACAAACCAGAAACATCATAAAGCAAGTGTTTGGGCGTCTGAAGTCACAGTTTCAATGCCTAGATACATCTGGTGGAGCCCTGCAATATAATCCATGCACATGTACACAAATATGCACAGTATGTGCTATGCTCCACAATCTGATCCAACAGAAACAAGCAAGTAAAAGGTGGAAGATTTCTACAAACATTATTGTAGCATGTGGCAGCAGACACTTATTTGACTTATATGCATCCATTAGTAAGTAGTAGGCCTGGCAGTTATCATGACTCTTATATCTGGCACACATCACAGTTCTACCAAGTGTTTGCTAGGGGGGACATCCCACAGAGCCATTTACTGGGGGATGCTGGCTATACACTTTAATCATGGCTGATGACACCCATCAGATGTGCACACACACACACCCATGGAAGAATGCTATAATGAGGTACATACATGCACAAACATTACTATAACATGTGACAGCAGAGACATATTTGAATGGTATGTGTCCATTAGTAAGTAGTAGGCCTCAGGCATCAAAGTTTTACACAGTCATACCTCTCAATAGTACTGATGATCACTGCATGCCCTTAGTTTAGTGCCATATGTTTGTACTTAAAAATCATTGAAGAGACATGTTAAAAAGTAATAATACAGTTCCTGACTTCACAACCCTCGCAAGATCAAACAACAGGTAGGATGCAAAACAAGGAAAGTAACAAGAGCAACATATCCTTGTTTGTGCCATAATAGTAACTCACTTTTGCCCCCCCAAAAGCACAGTCTATGCTTGTTTGTGCCATCCAACCTGCCCTTCAGTTGTTTGCAAATGCATATCATATTATTGCCAGTTAATATCCTCACACATTTTAAGGGTAATGATATAGCATGGCTTATAGATTGCATGTTTCAAAGTACCGGTCAGACAACTGATGAATGATCAGGAAACACAGAATGTTAAGACAGAACTGTATATTTGAAGCAATAATCATAACAGGTTGTGTGATCACTAAGTGCACTATGTTCATAGGTTCATAGGTTCATAGGTGTGTACTAGACTAATGGCCCTGGAGCCTTAAAAGCCTTGCCCATAGCATTACCCTGGCATTGTGCCACCCAATCTTAGTTCCTAGTGCCTCTGTTGAGTAGAGCCACTGGAGTGATCTCCCGGGTGAATTTTCTATTTCCCATCTACTCATCAAGACTTCTCTTGAAAAGGGCCAGTGAGGTGCTCTGCTTGACATGTATGGGAAGTCTATTCCAGAGCATGGACAGGCTCTGGGTTATGAACCTGTCTCTCCAGCATGTTCTGTTGATTGTGGTAATGAAGTTGAGGTCTCTGGAGCATGTGGTACAGAGGGATTGGGATTTCCTTAGATGTAGCGTGTGGTGTGGCGGGATTGGGATTTCCTTAGATGTAGCATTTCTAACAGAGCTGGGTCAGACAGGGCTTTGTAAGTCAAGCAGAGATCACCTCTAAGTATACAATATAAGACAGAGAATAGTTGGAGTTTTTTGAATGTGTCCATATAGGACAAATGTTTAAGGCCTAGGATCCTCTTTGTGAGGTACTTTTGCAGCCTCTCCAGTTGTTGCAGGTGTCTAGTGAGGTACATGCCAAATGGGGCATTGTACTCGATGATTGGCCTAATAAGGGAAGAGTAGAGGTAGACAATGACCTCTTTCTTCCTGGATGCAAAACCCATAGTAATGAGATGTGCCACATAGAAGGACTTTCTGACCACAGTGTTAATGTGGTGGTCAAAACAGAGGTTGCTGTCAACCTGTGTTCCTAGATCTCTTATAACGTCTTCTGTGTTCAGTGGACTACCATCAATATGGTAATTCAAGGGAACTGAGTTTTTCCCAAAGGGGAAGAAGACACATGTTTTGGCATTGAGCTTAAGCCCATGGTTCTGACACCAGTTGGTGGTCTCATTAAGGCCTTTCTGTAGGATGTCAACATCACTTGGGGAGTGAATAGTAGCTCCCAACTTGCAATCATATGCAAACTTTGTCAGCCAGAGTCCGTTTGCGTTGGCCTGGACTTCAGAGAAGTAGATACCAAATAGGAGAGGACCCATGACCAAACCCTGTGGGACTCCACTCATGACTGGTTGGCAGTCTGACTTGGAGTCAGCTACTTTCACACTGCGGGTTCTATTTGTGAGTTAGTTTGCAACCCACCTAGTGATATAGGGGTTGATGCCTAGCTTAGTAAGTTTTTCTATGATTCCTGAGTAGGGAATGGTATCAAAGGCCTTGGCCAGATCGAGGTAGGCTGTATTAACCACCTTACCTTCATCCACAGCTCTGGTGACTGACTCAAAGAAGTCAACTAAGTTGAGCAGGCATGATCTACCCTTCACAAAACCAAATTGTGTAGGATCCAGAGTTTGGAGATTCCCTATATTCTTGTTTATTAGGTCCATGATGATGTGTTCCATAGCTTTGCATAATAGACTCATAAGGCTAATGGGACAATAGTTCCCAGGGTCTGTAGTTGCTCCTCCTTTGTGGAGAGGAATGACTGCAGCAGTACGCCATTCGGTAGGGACAAAGCCTGAGGTGAGCCTGTGACTGAACAGGGCACACAGGTGAGGTGCCAGTTCACTCTGTAGTTCATTTAGAACATAGCCAGGGATACTGTCAGGTCCCATAGAAGCTGTATTCTTGGCCTTGGACAGTGCTGTTTTAACCTGTGTAGCAGTAATACTGGGTGCATAGCAATCTAGTGGTATTGTGATTGTTTTTTTTTGGGGGGGGGGAGAGGGGGAAAGTTACACTGAATCTGTCCGCCAGCATATTTGCAATATCTGTTGGCTTGGTATAGGAGGTGCCATTGTGCATTAGCTCAGTGCAAATCTGGGTATTGCCATGGAGATTCTTTACATAACTATAGAAGGCCTTGTGGTTGTCTTTATGATCTGCTGCAATTCTGTTTTCATAGCTAGCTTTAGAGGATTTGATGAGGGATCTCAACCTTTTGTTGAGGATGATAAGGGAGTTTTTCCAGTCTTGGGACTTCACCTTATTCCACATCAGTTTTCTCCTTCTGTTGTAGAGTTTGTTTATGGCAGGGGACCACCAGATTGGCTTCCTTTTTTTTGAGGAGAGCATCTTAGTTCTATTGGGTATGGTGAGATCCATGCATTTGTGTACGTGTTCGTATAGTGCATTGGTGTATGATTTGGCAGTCATGCAACTATTCTCCATTTGCATGGGTGCCTTGAAGTTAGCCACCTCTGTTTTTAGGAGCCCTAAGTTAGCTTTGGAGAAGTTTTTCATGGTGGTTACCTTTGTTGGGGGGGTGGGTGGGATGTGGATTTCCAAGGTGATTAGCTTGTGATTGGATCTAACCAGGGAGGAGATGACTATTGGTGTAGAGCAACGGTTGCCCATGTTAGTAATGACCAGGTCAAGGATGTTGGTACACTAGTGGGAGTAAGAATGAGCTGGTCCAGGGCATTAGAATTAATGAATTCCAGAAAGCGTTGGGCAAGTGTATTGGTACATAAGCAGTTTTCCCAGTTAATGGAGGGTTAGTTGAAGTTGCCCAGTATTAGAGTGTTAGACTGGACCCTAAAATTCTCCAGGGTGCATAGGAATGTGGAGTGTGAATCTTGGGACATGGTTGGGGACCTATAGCAGGCTACAACCTGAATCGCTGTCTTTCCCAATGTTAGCTGCACCTGAAGTATCTCAAATGCATTATGTTGAGCTACCAGTCTGGAGGTGTGCGCATCCTTTATGAATATGGAAACACCACTGCCTTTGGAGCTTCGGTCCAAGTTCTGGGACTGAAAGATGTGGAAGGAGTTGTAGCCTGGAAGTGCAGGGGTGCTTTCTGCTGCCTTGAACCAGGTCTCTGTTACAGCACAAATGTCGATGTTCTTTATTTTAAGGAGTACTTCGAGTGAGTGCATTTTGAAATTTAGACTTCTAGCATTGAGCAGAATGACCCTCAAAGTGCATTGTCCAAATATAATAACAAAAAATGTTCATAGATTTAAGCATATCCAATTAGTTCCTGTGAGAATCAAATGCTGTACCTTGTGTCTGTAAGGCAAATATCATAATCATTATACCAATGCTCAACCTGGTGGTGTATGGCTTGATGTCAGTGTACATGCTGTTGTAGTTGGTTGTGTTATGAATGACTTCAGTTCTTTGCTTCAAAGCTGTTTCTGTGACAAAGAGGGATAAGGCACTCATCCTGTATTTTGAAGGTGCATTAGAGTGAAAGATGAACTACAGACCTATGTAGACATATCTCACATATACTAACATTTTCTACTGTGCATGTCATAGACTGCTTTTCCTCATTTCAATTATTTCTCCCTTTTTTTATTTTTTCTGTTCTTTTCTTTTATACTGAATAATACTAAAAACATGACAGAGAAAACATAGTTTGCAAACAAATGAAGAGGAGGTTGGATGTTAATGAAACAGAACCTGTGAATTGTGCACTGCTTACTTGCATTTCCAGACTTGACAGACCTACATGTAACACTTTGTAAGTGCAACCTGATACACCCACCTGATGATATAAGCAATCACAGTTTCCACCCATAAACACAAGCACTGATGTGTACATTCCTACATGGATCCAACTTTTTGGGATTCAGCAATTCTAATGAGTTGTGACCTCATTGGCATCATAACCATGCTGACAGCCCTGAATCTATATGGTTAGCAACCTAATAGCTTAGGAAACTGAAGGGGAGCTGAATGGTGAACACAGAATGAAGGGTATTACATTTGTTCATATTTTGAGCCTTTGATCTAGCACACCTCTCCACTGTATTGATTTTCACAGAATGTCAAGTTTATGCCTCTTTGGTCTGTTCCTCATGAACATTTTTTTGGAGACATCACTGGGATGATCTAAGGATTAAAGTCCCTACATAATGGCATGACATTTGCGTTTCAGACTTCATAACCTTCAGAAAAAAATCCAATACTATTTACAGCTATTCAAATAATCTTAGACCTCTCAGATTATAAACCAGACTTATTATAATAATTATTGTTCTCCAACTGATGATTAAGAGCTTTTCAATCTACAATGTATTACAATCCATCTGAAGCATCTAGGAATAGTATGTTCTCAAAACTTAATCAACTCATATCAAAATTATCTCATAAAGTGTTGGCATTTATACAGATCTGAAATAAACATATGGTCAAACATGAAGTTTTCAGCATTGTCTAAAATATCAATTACCGAGATGAAAATGGTTCCTACATGAGTATATCATATAATGTCCATGTTATTATATTGTAAAATTATCAAAAACAAAAAACACAGATGCCCACTAGCTCCAGGTACAATTTTTATTGAAAAATGAGCACTTTTGTCCACTTTATTATTGCAAACTTCTTCAGATTAAAACTAACAGTTCTCCCATCACCAACTTTTAAATCTTAAAGATCAAACTGCCTTCTTGTGGTTGTATGGCTATATTGCTTTTATTAACTTAACGTGAAAGTATATTGTACATAACAATAGTCCCTCTAAAATCACTAAAACACTTCTATAAGTTACATATATTTCTAAAAATAATATTGTAATGTTATAAAATGGTTAGTATATTCATTGAGTAGTTAAAATCTGAGTCTTGGACCTTTAGTTGACTAATAAACTTGTAATAGAAATTCTGTCCTTAATGCCTGGGAGATAAGTTGCATTCAAAAGTTACTGCCTTTAATTTACCTGTTCCTAGGAAAGACTATAAATGCATTAAAACTTAGAATTTATCAACATGATTATGCAATTAGAAAAAAAATATGAATAATGCATTATACAAACATTCAAGTCGTGTGAAAAATTCAGAAAGTTTTTGTTTTTTTATATTGGAGAAAGTAGTGCGCTTTGTAAGGGGAGGCAATTGGGAACCCTTTGCAGACAGATAGGAATTATGTTGGCAGGTACTTTTGAATGCAACTTACCCCCCCCAAGCATTAACAATATAATTTCTATTACAAGTTTATTTCCCTTTTCAATTAATGAGTGATATGATCTAAAATGTAATAACAAATCTAACTATATACTACGTTGGGAAATAATCTCCTGAATAATTATATGATTTTAAAGATCTGTGTGTAATTTGGCTCTGATTACTGAAATTTCATAGATTTTTATAGTATGTAAGCTGTCTCTAAACTCGTGTTGTGGACTTGTGAAAAACAATCACAGACACTCATAGATACCTATAGTTCAGAATAGTACTTGGCAGATTATATAAACTGCAGTGCGTGAGATATTACTTCAAAAAGTATTAAGATTCTTGTTCTAGATCAAAATGCCATTTACAAAGCACTTCAGAATATTTGAGAATACTTCATGCATATTATGTAGTGAGATTAAAGAGTATATTTTTCCTCTGCAAAGAAATCCTCTCTTAAGCATTTTATGATTATGTCAGCCTCCTGTATTCACAGTGTTTCTGTGATCTTTTATGGTAAATTACACTCAGCAAGGAATTCACATGACAATATCAACTTGTTTACATATCTTTTATTTTACAATACAGATTAACATAATATTTACAGGAATACTGTCTGTTGGAAAGATCGGGTGACATCAAAATAATTCTTTCATGAATATTATTGGTACATAATTCCTAAACTGTCAAAAAGTGCACTGTGTGCCAAGGATTTCTCTCTGGTACATGCAGGTTTTATAACAGTTTCATACATGGTCAAAATTTCTTGCCTTTCAACATTAAACATCTGATTCACAATCTTGATGTCCACTGACAGTGACTCCTAGATGTTCCTTAGATGATAAGCTCTGAACTTCTGTACCATACACGGGTGATTTAGTAGTATTGTTTGGACAGACCTGCTGAAACGACAGCCATCAATTTCTCCCAGGTAGCATGAGTTTCAGAATTAAACTCTTCAGCACCTAATTTGGCTGCCAGCACAATCAGGACACAGTTTCCCAGAAGCTGTAAATAACAAAAAGAGTTTGAATCAGTTGAAAGTATTTTTATTTAGTCATATTAGATACAGATGTTACCCTACTCAAGCAATAAAACTATACTTCAAATGTACAGCTGTAAATAACATACAGGTAGGGACAAACACATGGACACTTGAAATCTACTATTTAGTTTATAAGTTTACTAAAACTTATATCTTACCATGTCTTGCTGGTGTGTTATTTCATAAAACTAAAAGGTATGGATTTGAAGCCTCCCAAGTGTAGCTTGATGAAATTAAGTTAAAACAAAATGACTATGTGCTTCATCCCAGTAAAAATGCTTTGATTGTGGATGACAAAGTGGATATCCTTAATGAATATGGACACTCCAAAGGTCGAGGTGTGTCCAAATTCATTAAGGATATCCACACCTCCAGGCTAGTTGATCAGCATAATGCATCCGAGGTTATCCATGTGCAACTAACTCTGGGCAAAACTGCAATCCAAATTGTAGCTTGCTACAGATCCCCCACCATGCCCCAGGATTCCCACTCCTCTTTTCTTGATGTACTGGAAAATACTAGGCTTCAACCGAACACCCTAATAATGGGCAACTTCAACTACCCCACCATTAACTGGGAAAACTACTTGTGTACCAACTCCTTAGCTCAATGCTTTCTGGAATTCATAAACTCCAATGCCCTGGATCAACTTATCCACACCCCCACCAGGGGCAACAATATCCTAGACCTAGTCATTACCAACATGAGTGACCGGTGTTCCACACCTGAAGTCAACTCCTCGTTGGTCCGATCCGACCATAAACTAATCACCCTTGATATCCACATCCCGCCCCCAACCCCATTAAGGAAACCACAGTAAGAATTTTCTCCAAAGCCAACTTCATGCTTCTTAAGACAGAAGTGGTGAACTTCATGACACCCATGCAGATGGACAATACAGTTACAACTGCTGAATCCTACACAAATGCACTCTATAAGCACTTACACGAGTGCATGGATGGTGCTATCCTAAACAGAACCAAGACGCTATCCTCCAAAAAAGGAAGCCAATCTGGTGGTCCCCTGCCATAAACAAACAGTACAACAGAAGGAAGAAACTGTTGCAAAAGAGAGTAAAATCCCATGAGTGGAGGAGCTCCCTGGTCAGCCTCAGTAAGAAGCTGAGATCCCTTATAAGATCCTCCAAAGCTAGCTATGAAAACAAAACTGCCACTAATTCTAAGGACAACCACAAAGCATTCTATAGCTATGTCAAGAATCTCAATGGCAACACCCAGATCTGCTCTGAGTTACAGCACAAAGGCACAAAAATTACAGAACCAACTGATATTGCCAACATCCTGGCAGACAGGCTCAGTGCTAACTTTACCCCCCCTCACCCCCTAAAAGGCCCATATCTATACAGGAAGAATGCAGAGTCCCTGTAATCACAACTATGCAGGTAAAAGCTGCACTCTCTAAAGCCAAAAACACATCATCCATGGGACCAGACAACATCCCAGGCTGCATTTTACATGAACTTCAGAACAAACTGGCTCCCCACTTAAGAACCATGTTCAGTAATAACCTCGCATCAGGTTTTGTGCCCACTGAATGGAGCACAGCAACAGTTATCCCACTCTACAAAGGGGGAGCCACCACTGATCCCGGGAACTATCGACCTAGTAGCCTGATGAGCCTGGTCTGCAAGGCCATGGAATGTATCATCATGGAACTCATAAACAAAGACATTGGTAACCTCCAAACTCTGGATCCCACACAGTTTAGTTTTGTGAAAGGCAGATCATGCCTCCTGAACCTGAGTGACTTCTTTGAGGCAGTCACCAAAGCCGTAGATGAGGGTAAGGTGGTTCACACAGCCTATCTTGACCTCGCCAAGGCTTTCGACATCATCCCCCATTCTGGAATTATAGTTAAACTCACTAAACTAGGTATAAATCCCTATGTCACAAGATGGGTTTCCAACTGGCTCACTGACAGAACCCACACTGTAAAAGTTGCAGACTCCAAATCTGACCTCAAAGCAGTGACAAGTGGAGTCCCATAGGGTTCCATCCTGGGACCTCTCCTGTTTGGTATCTACTTCTCTAAAGTGCAGGCTAACACAGAAGGCCTCTAGCTAACGAAGTTCGCAGATGACTGCAAACTAGGAGCCATAGTCAAGTCCCCAAATGATGTGGACATCCTACAGAAGGGCCTTGCTGAAGCAGAAGCCTGGTGTCAGAGCCATGGCCTCAAGCTTAATGCCAAAAAATGCAGTGTCATCCCCTTTGGTAAAAACTCTGTACCCATGAACTAGCACATAGGCAGCAATCTACTTAACACTGAATGTGTGATAAGATACCTTGGGACCCAGGTGGACAGTAGTCCCTCCTTTAATAGTCACATCGCAACAGTAGTCAGGAAGTCCTTCTACATGGCACACCTCATCATAAAAGGGTTCTCATCCAGGAAAAAAGAGGTCATTGTTCCTCTCTACTCGACACTCATTAGATCCATTATAGAGTACAACGCCCCTTTTGGAATGTACCTCACAAGACATCTGCAGCATCTGGAAAGGCCACAGAATTACCTCACAAAGAGGATTACTGGCCTCAAACAAATGCCCTACACTGACCGCCTCAAAAAACTGCAGCTTTACTTCGTAGCATATCACCTACTCCGAGGTGATCTCTGCATAACATATAAAGCTATGTCAAACCCAGAGCTGTTGGACATGCTACACCTAAAGAAATCCCAATCCCTCCAAGCAACACACTCTAGGGTCCTAAACCTTGTCACCACGATAAATAGGACATGCTGGAGGGATAGATTCCTGTCCCAGAGTCTTCCCATACTCTGGAACAGGCTACCCATCTATGTCAAGCAAAGTTCTTCATTAGCACTCTTCAAGAAAAATATTGATGAGAATAGGGAATAGGAAATACACCCCGGAGATCACTTCTGTGCCTCTGCTCGACAGTGGTGTAAGCCAGGGAACCTTGTTGGCCAGGCTTACGTAGGCCCTTGGGCCGATAGCCTAGTACCTACCTATGAACCTATGAACCTATGATTACAGCACTGAAATCTTAGCTCTTCAGTTTACACATTAAGGTTAATTACACTGCAAAGATGTTGTCATCCCTGCAGTTCCCAAACAACAGCTGTGACTCATGTGACCTCTACTGCCTTGCTATGATGAATTTTGTATATTACTTCAGCTTATAACCCATGCCAGCTCATTTATGTGGCAGCCTGTATTACACACTGAATGCCCAAAATCATGTGATACTATTAGAATTATTCAATGATTGTAGGTACTTTTATATTTCATGGATATCACTGTTGTTACTTTTTACAATAATCTGTGTGTTAATATATGAACTAGCTATAAATCTATACAAATACTACTACAAAATAATATCATATGCCTTTTAATGAACATCCACTGTCTGAGCATCATCCTGTAATGGAATATATATAAAATTTGGTAGTCTGTGCAAGACAGAAAAATAAGGCAGGAAATGTTTTGATGTTAGTCACATGAAATGTGCTTGCAGTTAAATAAATGAGCAATATGTTTTCTAACACCTAAGTTGTTTTCTCTGCACTTTCATTGTTTGCGTCTGATGAGTAATGTCTTGCATTTCATTATATATTTTCACTACTTTTGGCAATTAATACCACTTTTTTTTTGGTTTATTAGTGCTGTTTCATATCTTTCATATTCCAAATTATGTAGCCACTGATGGCAAGAATATATATATTTTACAAATCAACACGGAACTCTGAGCCACACTCATTCCCAACCCTTCTTCTGGTCTGTAACTCTTAAAAAATTCAAAAACAAAAAATTTGTAAGACCGAATGGATTGCATTCAAAAACTTATTTTTCTACTAC
This sequence comes from Protopterus annectens, assembly GCF_019279795.1. NCBI lineage: Eukaryota > Metazoa > Chordata > Ceratodontiformes > Protopteridae > Protopterus > Protopterus annectens. The sequence continues at coordinate 110,941,983 of NC_056737.1, read as the reverse complement.
TTGATCTACATTACATCCCTTTAGGAGAGTTTATATTCCATGCTCAGTGAAAAATGCAAGGCATAGATTATTGTCTTGCCTTTAATTCTTTTACTTTTAACACTCCTGGTCAATATCTGATTTTAAATCAAGCGACTCCTAACTGGGAAAAAGCCGAAAGATGAAGAAGAAGAAGATATATCCATTTTACTTTGTTGTTTCACTACTCACTATCACAGAGCAGATTCGGGAGGAGGACTTCGAAAACTCATTGCTGTCTTATGGTTACTGACAAGACAGTCAACACATGACAACTATAACTAGAGACTTTCTGACAGTGGATAGTGACATGGACTTTGCAGAACCATAGTGGCATGTTAGAATCTTTGGCTTACCAGCTGAATTTACTGCCAGACCACTTACTTCCAAGGCATGTAATGGAAATACCGTGGGCATTGTTTCTAGCCAGCATTCTTTGGCTCTGTCCTCTACAGCTTCAACAGCCTCAGTCAAAACTCAAGCCGATGAAAAATGTACTTTGTTAAATAAGAAAGTGAAGACCTTGCTTTTATTGTATAAATTACTCTGGAGGGTCTACTTGCAGAGCCATTTGAGGGTGTTAAATAGTTATAAGTGAAATGAAAAGAGCTGACCATGTTAAAACCAGGGTAACATATGCACATATGGACCTTACTCCTGCACATTGCTTGTCTTTATTACACACACAGATTTGTGTATTATCAATCAATGAACAAACCTGACCTATTATTCTATCTAATTTACCATTTATCATGCATGCTTTATTAATTTGTCTAAAGCTAGACAGTCTGGTGGACTTAACACCAGTTCTACACTTAATATTAACTTTGATAGTCCTCAATAATTTATTTTCTAAAAGTATTACCTTACATATTAGAGATGAGTGCTATATATGGTCTGACTCCTCTGTTAAACCAGAACATCTCTCTAAATTGCTCCATTATATTAAAATGTGCTTGCATTCTTAGTTATATCCCAACTCTCACTGCCATTTATGGTATATTTTTTCAGCAAAATTATTTTTGAAATGGAACCACATCATGACATTTCTGTCAAGATATTACAGCATCTTGAATTATTTTGATAAATATCAGAAGGTTAGACTGTGGGCTGCATGGTTTGATTTTACTGCAATTTCCCTTACAAAACCTAAAGCCAGAAATATAGTTGCTGTTGAAAACATTAGGAGTTTCTTTCAAAAGGTTTGTGAAATTGTTTCCTGAAGGTCTAAAGTAATAAAGCCACTTTCACAGATTCTGAATGTACTGATTATTTAGATGGAAAGGAGGCAGAAAATGAAAATTAAGTTAATGAATACAGAGGGGGTTATGGAACAAGGTATTTTTATATTACTTTGACAAATAAGGTACAGTCATAAATATGACAGACAGCAACAGCTTATGTTGCAATGCAAGGCACCTGAGTGCAATTATTAATGCAGTTTGGTTACACCAAAGATGGATGTTTAAGTAAATAAAAATGTAGAACGAGTACTGAAATGCCATAAATATAAAGCTTGCTGTTAGGGCAAGCAGGTATTAATGCAGATATACACAACATGACTGAAGCTGGGCAAAACAGAAATCAAGAGCATGGAAACAGGCATGTGATGTTTGACAAAGATGAAGATGCGAAGGTGGAGAGCAAAGAAATGGGGTAGGAAAGCTCAGTAAGACAATTACTGTTGGGAAGGAGTTTTCAGAGTTAAATACCACAAAGCCTAGGCCAAGTAAATTTATACTGCATTTGAAGACACATCTGAACTTCCTATGTAAGGTTTGATGGTAGAAAATTTTAAACAGAAAAAAGTAGAAACTGATAAAATGCAATTGAAAGTGGGAGTGTAAATTAGACAAGGAATAAATGATGGCTAAAAGAGGGGAAAATGGGAAATAAAATGAATTTTAAGCAAAAAAACTTTTAAACTAAATAAGCATAACTTCTGTTAATTTTAAAATGTTAATGTTAAAAGCACTTTGAATAAACAGAAGCTGAAAGTAGAACTGAAAGGTTTAGTGAAGACAAAAACTGATGCAATCTTTGTAGAAAATATTTGTATTGTGTAAAGGATTAACATAAATGGACATTTTAATATTTATTTTTTCTGATAGTGAAGATAGCTTCAGTTTATTCAACTGTGAGCATTTTATTTAAGGCAAATCTATTTCATTATTGGCATTAATTAAAATAAAAGAGTATTAAGATGAATAAATTCATATTTCATACAAGACAATAAACAAAGATGAGATGGACACTTAATAGTAAAACATTTTAGTTTGCTAATTTCTGTCTGACTGGGGTGGACACTTTATATTTTGATATAAAGAAGGGAATGAAATGGGAAGTAGGGGGTGTTTGACAAAACAATATGAGATACTTAAGGTAAATGTTTGATGGTAAACAACGAGTTAGGTAATGTGTAATCTAAAGCAGACTGCATTGCATGGCCTTAGTTTAAGTTCTAATAGTTTTAGAAGAAATTCTGGATTTTACATTCCAGGTATTGTTAATTAGGCAAATTAATATGAATGTCATTGAGTTGCAGAGTAGGTATTATTAATTAGGTAAATTAATATGGATGTCATTGAGTTGCAGAACAGGAAAGTAGTGCCAAAAAGAAGCTTGAAAGTGCAGATGTCAGGGGGGGGTTGAAGAAATGGAACAGAAATTAAAAGAAGTATAAATGGAAGGGGCACCAAACAAGAAAAATGGCATATTACAAATGGTCTAGACAACAAAGGATATTCATCCATAAGAGGAACAGATACATCAGCTTTATTCAACAATAATAAATGTAACAGGTTATGCCTTGGATCCTAACTGGTTTATTTCTTATCCTATTACTGTTTGAATGTTAATGAGATCATAACATACAGAAACACAAACACAAAGTTCTAAAGAAGAAAAGGCACCTAAAAGAGGCATGACAATATAAACAAGATTCAACAGCCCTTTTTCTTAACAAGCTAAACATATTGTAATTTAGTGGATGTTGCTTATGGCTTATATGGATTCATAGTGCGAGTGTGTGGGTCTGTGTGGTGGGAGGGTCTGCATGTGCGCATGATTGTGTGTGTGTGTGTGTGTGTGTGTGTGTGTGTGTGTGTGTGTGTGTGTGTGTGTGTGTGTGTGTGTGTGTACTGAAGGACCAAGATTTGGAGAATGGCGTTTGCATTTATGAAATATGTGATATGGATGAAGAAGTCTTGTGGAAGGAGCAGATGAATTTAGGGGCACATTTGAGGTGTGGTTATGCAATTGAAATATACATTCTGAGTCATAAAAACAAATAAATAATACTTCTTCACTCAGGTATCAGGTGATGAAATGGGATGTATATGGTAGGCTTCCTAGATTACTGTGTATTTTTCCTAAAATCATTTTCTTAAGGTCTAAAATGGAAGTAATTTTGAATAGTGGGGTTATTTGTATAGTGATAATGTTTTGATAAAAATGCCTTCACTTTTTTTAGGATTTTCCATGAGATATTTAACATCTTCCTATGCTGCTTGCATTTCAGGAAGATGAGACCTCAGTTTAATATCTCATACAAGGCATAATACCTTAGATGTGTTGCACCCCTAACCCCCCACATACACATAATTTTAATGCTGCACTTCAGTCCCAGTACTAGAATATGAATTGGTCAAAAAGGTACATGTGTAGTGCAGCTACTTGGGCTGCAAAGTTGCAGACTCGTGTCTGATGTCAAAAAGCCCTAACAACTGATGAAGTGTGATCAAATATAGAGGCCCTAGTATTCCCAGAGAACCCTGGAAAAGGAATATAAATCAAAGTAAACACCACATTAAACTCATGTGTTTATAAGCAAAACACTATTTCATGCAGTACGATAATCTCCGGTTAATATTTATGTCTGAATAAATTCTGCATATTCCCCATCTTTGTAGATTATTGACTCAGTGAACTTACAGTGAAGTTTGCAGGGTCCACATTGAGTGTCTCAGAATGAAGAAGGCTGAGTTCTTTTAGGTGCCCCTTGATGTTGTCCATATGTTTGATGGCCTCATCGAGTGCTGAGAACACCTTAAGTCCATGAGCTTTCACATTGGGGTTTGACATAATAGCTTCAGCAGTAGATAAATCACCAAATTTGCTGAAGTACCTCTGAGTCCAGGGGTATACAACCAGCAGCCTGAAATATATAAAGAGAAACACTGTATATGTTATCATTGTCATTTTAAACTTGAACACATTGTAAGTTGATTAAAACATGACTTCTGAGGAATCGCTGCATAACGAATACTGATGTAGTTCAGTTCTTCTTATTCTATCTGAGACATTGTAAACTTGAAAAGTAGCAACTCTATTCACTAAACATTGTCATGAAAGGCTGTTATGGACAGAATGTAAAGTTTATTTGCAGTGACCAGACTCACTTCTACTTTCAAATTAAGCAGTCTTTAGAATGCTCTAGAAGCATGTAAAATATACTGCCTGATTGACTAGAGAGAGGTTGGTCCTTTCTGAAAAGAGCTGTACAAAATGTGAATAGCTACGTATTACAAACAAAATGAAACACTGTTTATCTGAAACCTGAACAAAAAAGGCACCCTAATAATTTGCATTTTTCTAACTCTATTCAAATACTTTGTTCCTTGCAGATTAGTCCTATCCATGTTTTGTCCCTCCTTACTTTCCCCTCTCTCTTCTAAGATATACAGATATTGTGTATTACAATATGTGTTTAAAATACCAGCAGCCTCGGTATCTACTTCCATTTTTGTATCAATGCATGCCAGTTTCACTTCCCTTTTTTACCAAACAAATGCTTCTGCACACATGCATCCTAACATTTCCTCCTGTCTCTTCTCATACTTAGCTTCCAGCTCCTGAACTCTAGTTTAAGGAACTACCATCCCTGTTATATTTAAAAACTATTAGTATAATTCCATTGGTGCTGACAGAGGTCTGTGAGTAAAACAGAAATGATTCAGCTTTTTTAGCTGTTCCCATTAATAAATATTGCACTCTAAACCTGTGCTTGTATGTGTTCATGGCTGCACTTTTTGGAAGACAGTTATAGTCCTTTTTTTTGGCAAACATTCCTAGTGCCTTCAGTCTCTTTTATATTTCAGCATTATACAGCCTGATAAATAAACACTACGAATATATTCTTGCTACTTAAAATGTCTGATGAGTTACCACCATTTAGAAAGTTTGTTCCTTTTCAACAATGCTAAATGATAAATGTATGAATGAAGTCAAGTGTTTCCATGTACTTGGTGTTAAATACTCCTAGAGGCATAACTAGCCCTTCACTTAACTCTTACTAAAATTCCTAACCTCAGATCAGAAAGCTTTTGTTAAGTAAATTCAGTGTTGTATGGTTCTTCAGACATATTTAACTGCAAATACAATTGTTAAATAATAGTTTGTATTAACTGTAGCTCTGAACTCCAGCTCTGGAGGCCTACTTTGGAAAAGTTATTGGGTGAAACTTATAATTGTTTCTCCTGCCTCCTAGATTAACATTTTCAAAGAAAGTTAACAAAATGCATAAGTAGTTGATTAGTAAACAAAATTAGTGAATTATCAACTGCTCCTACATCATGAGCAACATCAGACAATTTTATTTGTCATGGTCTTTGTGGTGTAAACACACCTTTCTCCTAAACGGGATTACCACTGTCCATCACAAATTACATTTTGCCTTTCTGTAATAGTTTCTCACAGCAGCTCAATAGATACTGTCATACCTACCTATCTGCTGGTCCCCAGGTCCTTTCAGTTCTCATGGCCATGAAAAATGCTATCCTAATTATCTCCAGATCCCATAGCCCATAACCAATTCTGCTTTAATAAGGCAAGTAATGATCATTTTTAATCTTATTTGATTGACAGTCACTTGTGTCATACCTTACACTGCAGCCATCTGACTGCAGTGACTTATCTCACTTCATTCACCTCAGACAATAAGTGGTCTTTATACACATATAGATTGCTTTGTAGACTTAGATGTATGCTATCCACCCCAACAGATCCTGCTTTCATTAAAAGAGGATACTGTTCCCCTCATTAGAAGGACTTGAAACATAATGTCTACCTTTCAATGACTTCCTTTACAGCAGACAGCCCTTTCCAGTTTGATTACTTTCTGACATTTGAAGCCCCATATCTTTATTCCTGTTTATCATCCTGACCTTTCCATGTGGATTTTAAACAGAGCTTCTACTTTCTCATTGTTACTGTTTGCTTTCACTCTGTGCAAAGGACTTTCCCATATAGAGAACTAAAGAACTATGGATGGAAGCAAAAAAGTATATAGTGACTTGTTGTGTATGTGTGTGTGTGTGTGTGTGTGTGTGTGTGTGTGTGTGTGTGTGTGTGTGTGTGTGTGTGTGTGTGTGTGTCTTTATTACTTTCTCTTAAAACAGATGAGAGACAAAAATGCAAGCTGCTATATATATATATATATATATATATATATGTATATATATATATATATATATATATATATATATATATAGAATATGGTGATTAACAGTGCTGAAAAGTTCCTTCGTGATTGTACCAGAAACCCACTTAAAGATAAACAGATTACATTATTTAACAAAGCTAAACATAACAAACAGTAAAACATTGAGATATTTCACCGAAAAATTAGCAATATCCAAATAAAAGACTAGATGGCATGCATATCCCTTTAGAACATGTCCTTCCAATCAAAATTCAGTCTTGTATCATGTGACAAGTCTAACATATGAATGAACAAAAATGATGAATGGAAGAGCTCCCACTTAAAAAATACAGACCTACATTCATAATACATAGCTCCATTCATAAACATACCTAACACACATGTTATAATATTAAAGAGTGAATTTTGACAGGAGGAATAAGTTTTGAGAGGTGAGTTTCATCTAAGGTTTAAGACTAACAATGCCAGCTGATCACCTTTTTACTAATGTAAAATTAATACAGAATGTATAATTAAGGGCACTATGATGCTCTCATATATTTAAAGTTTGAATATGGTTCTGTGAGTGTATGGCTGTTAAATTATATTTTGCTGCTCTATAAATAAACTCGTACTGCAAGCTTTATTTGTTTTATGCTTTGTAATATGAATGACTCATGTAGAAGCTTCACCTGCTGTGTAAAAATGCCCCCCTTAAACTCAAAGAATTAGTTAAGACTACCAACTTTGAATGTTGCTTACATTTAACAGTACAATTATTTATGCCAGTGCAAATCTCCTTATTTTATACAAGCTGCATATAAATCATCATAGAACATTTACCCTACCTTAGCAAAGCCTGAAGGCCATCTGCTTCACAGTCAACTTTTGCCCAGACAGAGGTGATAGCCTTCCTCTCGCTTGCATCCCAATGAACCATGACTGCAGTCTGTTGGTCAGTAGATCACAGATGACTTTGCAAGAATCTCTTACAAAATTGTGGTACCTGCACAGACTTTTATGGACAAGAAGATACGTTCTGCCTAGATATGGCAACACTGATAGTGAGGCCCTCCCTTTTGTTTACATCAGCCTGGTGTTATTACCTATTGATGTCACTTTTCCATATCAGCAATGTCTCAGAAGGGCAGGAGACATGTGATAAAGTTAAGGGTCTGTGGCCGCACCTTTCTGTATGGACACAGCAAAGGCTGAATACATGTTCTTACAACACTTCAAATTGTCATTACATTTGCCTTTTTCCAGATGAAAAAGACACACACACACACACACACACACACACACACACACACACACACACACACACACGCGAGCACACGCGCACACACACACACACACGCGCGCACACACACACACACACACACACGCACACACACACACACACACACACACACACACACACACACACACACAATGTAAAGATAGTCCAACACCGACCCCTTATGAAACACACATGGATTTTATTTTTAATTAGGTATTGAATCCAGCTCACACACTGCAAACTGTCATATCTCTTAGTATCCTCAGTGCGGTAAGAGAGATTTCGGAAATTGGAACATTTTTCCCCAGTTGTCTTAATTTTATGCTGATGTATTTGTACTGTAAGGCTACAAAAAGTAATATATAAATATGTGTACCAATAAATAAACTAAAAATAATTAATCTGACACAAGAACCATTCAGAAGATAGTGCTACATACAGTAAGTCACATTAAATTGTACCATGTAAAAAGAAACATTTTCACAGTATATCATGTAATGCAAAGTTTGTTTGATTTATATTGCTCCAGTTAGACTCCTCCTGTGGCACTTTATATATGTTGCCACTACAACACTCTTCTAAAGAAGTTTCAGAGAAGACATTTCCTTCCCATTTTTGGTGATAAACTGTAGCCATTAATGTACAACTTATGCATGTTTTAAATACATGGTAAATATTGGCTGTGATTGGCTATTCCCCATTCAGGTATTATTGATAAGCTCACCAGCCTGGGCATAAACCCTTACATCACAAGATGGATCGCAAACTGGCTCTCAGACAGATCCCATAAAGTAAGAGTAGTGGGATCTATGTCCAAATCCAGACCAGTAACGAGTGGTGTGCCTCAGGGCTCTATCCTGGGGCCCCTCCTGTTTGGCATATACTTCTCAGAAGTACAGGCAAGCATGGAAGGGCTGTGGCTGACTAAGTTTGTGGATGACTGAAAACTGGGTGCTATAATAGAGTCTCTGGCCGACATGGAGATCCTCCAGAAGGGCCTAAATGAGACTGATGCATGGTGCCAAAGCCATGGTCTCAAGCTAAATGCAAAAAAATGAGTAGTAATCCCCTTTGGAAAAAACAGAGTACCTGCAAACTACAACATAGGAGGTAATCCCCTGAAATCTGAAGAAAAAATAAGAGATCTAGGGACCCAAGTAGATAGTCAGCTTTCCTTTGATAACCATGTTGCCAAAGTGGTTAGAAAATCCTTCTATGTGACCCATCTGATCACGAAAGGGTTTGCATCAAGATCTAAGGATGTAATGGTGCCCCTCTACTCTTCCCTCATCAGACCCATTATTGAGTACAATGCACCAATTGGAATGTACCTGGCTAGACATCTCCATTCTCCAGCAGCTGGAGAGACCACAGAGGTACCTAACCAAGAGGATTACTGGCCTCAAACAGTTGCCCTATGCAGCACAATTGAAAAAGCTAAGACTGTTCTCTGTTACATACCGTTTTCTCAGAGGCGATCTCTGTCTAACGTACAGAGCCATGTCCAACCCAGAATTGTTGAACATGCTCCATCTTAGCAAAACCAAATCTACTCAAGCTACATGCTCTAGGGATATAAACCTCAACACAACAATGAATAGAACATGCTGGAGAGATAGATTCCCTTCGCAGAGACTTCCCTTACTATGGAACAGGGTCCCGATCTACATAAGACAGAGCCCCTCACTATCACTCTTCAAGAGGAACCTTGATGAGTGGATGGGTAACAGAAAGTTCACACCGGGGATCACACCAACAGCCCTACTAGATAGGGGCCAAGGGTACTAGCTGCTAGTACAAGGGTCTAGGGAACTACTAAAGGGGCGGTGAATACCGCACAACGTGGCTGGGCTAATATATGCCTCCGGGCAGATAGCCCAGTACCAACCTATGAACCTATTAACATCTGCTATTTGAAAGTCATTCATGCCAAGATATATTTGCATTTAGACTATGCACAATTCATTCACATATCATATGGAGTTATAATGGAGAATTTAATAAGATAAGCAAGTAATTCAATAATTTACTTTTCAGTGCAACATCATATGTAAGCCTCATTAACAATGCACAAAGCAACAGTATAGTTCACATACATGAAATTACAGACGGAAAAGGTAACAAATGGTTAGTACATAAAAAAATTATTAAATGAAATAAAATACAGGTGTGTGTGTGTGTGTGTGTGTGTGTGTGTGTGTGTGTGTGTGTGCGTGCGTGCGTGTGTGTGTGTGTGTGTGTGTGTGTGTGTGTGTGTGTGTGTGTGTGTGTGTGTGATAGATGCAATAAGAAGGGCAGGAGGGATGAGGTAAAGTTAAATATAGTGACTGCATATTACTGTGTTGGGTGTCTGGGACTGTTGGCAGAACATTTATATGCAGGGATTTTCACTGATATTTTTTTTTATGAATTTTGCTTTTTGTTTGATGCAGAAGTAATATATTTTTGTAATGAGTCGATTGTTGCTCTTGGAAAAACTCAAGTCAAAGTTTGTTAATAGAAGAAAGAGTCAAGGAAAAAAAGTCATGAGACTGAAGGTGGCTTAGGCCAAGGAGTTAACTGAGAACCCATGGGTACTAGGCACTAGGGATGAGACTAGTAAAGCAGGCAGCTTTGTCCCCATGAATCACTGTAGCATGAACTGCTATAATGTAAGACTTGCTCCTTACTTTGTCATCAGCCTATACGAAATCAGTCTGTGTCACTAAGTAAGCTGCTGGATAAGGGAGACGTATGAATCATAACTAGTAGCTATCCCACAACTGCTTGTTATAAGCAGCACCCAAGAAAGTTGTGCCTCTCTTCTATGGAAGCAAGCTTTCCTGAGGCCACTGAACAACATGGGGAGGGGAGTCTTTTATTGAACCAATCTGTATAAGCTTAAACCTACAAAACAATGCTAATAATGTACACTGTTAGTAATGTACCTTGTACTGTAGTTAATGTCCACGGTATTGTACTTAATGTATGCTGCACTGCAGTTAATAATGTGCACTATACTGTACTTAATAATGTACGTTGATGTACCCTGTGCTGTAGTTAATAATGTACTCTAGTTAATAACGTATACTGTACTGTAGTTGTCCTGCTTATATTCTGTTGATTGCTCACGTGTCTTTCTCTCTTGCTGCTGCTTGGTTTAGACCTATAGCCTTATCTGTAACATGTACAATGCAAATAACATACTTCTGTACTGATTTGCTTTTGGTTTAATAGTTAGAACTGCATACTCATTGGTATAAAATCCACTGTTTTGTCTCTTAAACATTAACTGACAGCTGTTTTGTTTTGTTTTATTATTCTTGTACTTCTCTTTCTTTTAAATTAATCTGTTTAGTATGGAGGTTTTCTTCCTGGGTCTTTGCTGAAAAGGGGCCCTGTTACAAATCAGACTCTCCTGGTCAATAAATGCTAATAAATAATAAATAAAAACAAACACCCATAGAGCTATCTCTATATTGATCATCTTGGTTAAGGTCCTGGAAAAGGCAGTCAACCTCCAGCTTTGCCATTATGTTGAGTCCACGAGAATCCTCATCAAACTTCAGTATGAATTCAGAAGTGGTCACTCAGTAAATACTGATCTGTATTTCTGAACATACCTCTCAACCTCTTAGAGCAACAAATGTGGACAAAGACATAAATAATGGGGGTACAGAAACCCCAAAAATAGGGACATTTTTTTAATATTGCTTGTACCAACTTAGAAAGTTGATAGAATAACAGGTTTTACCTTTGCATGAATTTTCTGAAGGGTATGAAATCTGAGATTCCAATGTCTGTCATTATTTTCTGTCCTCTGTCTGCAATGAATTTGTCAATGATTTCCTAGAAAACCACAATTTTGAGAAAAACAGACCAAAAATACGAGGCAAAAATCTGGACAGTCTGCAAAAATCTGTACAGTTCAAAGGTATGTTTCTGAGTACCTCTGTGATGGTCTTAACAAGGGGGAGTTGTACCTGCCCTGTCTCCTCACTTATCCAAGGACTTTCAAACTATTGCAAACAAAAGCTACACAGTAACAAAACTTCTACTCTAGCATTTATAAGTAACACCCTCAAGTGCTTTTCTAGGTGTTTGGACAATCAAACATAGAAAGTTAAGTGGGTATTAGCCTATTTCATTGAGTTCACTGCTGGCAACGGATCTAAAATAGACCAATACACTGACTGGTTGGGAGGGTGGCCTAATGGTTAAGGTGTTTGCCTTACAAACCTAAGGTGCAGGGTTTGACTCGTACCAATCTATGAACCTATGATATGACAATATCATATTAGAATAGTCGTAGAGCATAGGTTTCAGTAGATATTTTGTAAATCTGAAAACTGGTTTTAGTCCTCTTTTCTGTAATCAGTCCTTTCCGGCAGTAACACTTATCATAGCACCCCTTCTCCCATCATCACTATCAGTAGTGAAGTGTTTGCAAAATGTCTGCACTGCTTTACATATCTTAGTGTTGTTATTGTTAGCTTCCTTGTTCTAGGTAACAACATTGATTACACTGTAAGAATAAAAGTGCATTCAGTAACTGGGCTATATTATCAACTATTACCTTTACCTAACTAACCTCCTCTGTTCTGCTCTCTAAATCTTTTCCTGGCCACATCCCAGTTAAGGGACATTCTGCAGGCAGTAAACCTCTATAATGAAAAGTATTCAGAAGAGATTTGCCAGATTTACTCTGTCGCCCTTGTCTAGGACTTATGACTGTGTCCTCAGCAGTGAAATAAACTGGGTTTAGTTTTTATGCAAAAATACAATCCATTCAACTACATTTTTTAATTGTCTCTAGTAAGAGGCAGCACTCATTAAATCCAATTAATAAAACATTCAAGAACACACAGCAAATGCGACAATGCTCCCGTTTCTCTAAAATGTTGTTGATGTCTGAAACAGTCTTCGCAAGTCCATTAGAAGTATCAACAAAAATTACCATTACATTATGATTTCTGCTGTTACCATTCTTCACCTAATTCTGTTTTCCTTGTTCTAGGTGCATATTATCCTTTTTCTTGCAGGTTTCTTTGCCCTTGTCATTGCTAACTGATGCTATTACCTGTTTATTTCTCTTCCACTTTCCCTAATTTCCATCTTTTTTTCCCTTGATAAGTTGTTAGGATCCATCACAAAATAATATGACTGATGCTGACAAGTGTGATGGCAAAACAGCAGCTCCATGTGAAATAGCACAAATCTAGAATTACTGCAAGTACCCTCCACCCCTCCTGTGTGGGGAATTGTGCCTCTCCCTCCTGCTACTTATATAAACTAAATCTGAAAGTGCTGCACCTCAGGGAGGAGGATTCTCTGAGATACCACCAACTCATTCGCAGTCTTAGTATGCATATACTGCAATCAGTTTTGTGATCATAACTTTCAGTGCTATTCAGACCCATCTAAGAGTTCTGCCTGTTATCCTTGTATTATTATTATTATTATTATTATTATTATTATTATTATTATTATTATTACTATTATTATAGCTGTGAAACATTTCCACTTTTCCTGTTTGTCTTTAATATACTGTAAGTAGTCTTTTTTTTCATGTTGCATATACACATTTTGTTTGTTTGCCATACTGAATATCTTGCTATTATATTGCCTTGTGTATTACTCTTGAGTTTTATATTGTACTACACTGCATCTACTTTGTTTTCTTTGACTGGATATGTAATATTTTCTTTGTTTCTGAAATACTTAATTATTGTATAATATTGCCATATGCAATTATTTTAATGTAGTTGATCTACTTGTAAACCATCATGTTAACACTTCTGGAGTTTTACTCACTGGTCCCTCTCTGAAAATAGGCCTTAAACCAGATGGACAACCCAGATGACAAAATATAAAATACACAATTAAGGTTACAGCTCTCCCTAGAAAATTGTACAAAAAACAAAAAAGGCTCCCCTGGTCTGGAGAATGGGAAACATGATTACACTTCACAAGGGTATATGTAGATAAAGATGGGGAAACTACAGACCAGTTAGTGGATGAAATAATGAAATCCTTTATGACAGAAAAACTTACTCAATACATACAAAATATTGCAATTCAGGAACTTAGATAGCGTGGATTCACAGTGAACAGATCATATTAGATATGTCTGAAAAGAATTTTGACTGATACTAACTGAATGAACTGTCATAAATCTATAGTAATAAGTTCTCTTGGCTTTTAAGGTAGGCAAGTGACACTGTGCCAACCAAAACACAATTCTGACAGTTTTTTGTGGGTGTTAATTTAATGCAGTTTGGGAATGGTTGGTCAGATAGTATAGCTTTCAAGTGGGTGATAAGACAGTGCTGCATTCAATGGGTGGAAGAATAGTATGTGGTCTGAAGCATCTCCAGATCAAAAGATGGTGAAGACTGATGGTAAATGGTGCAGAGAGGGAAAGAGGCAGTTATTGCTGGGATCCAGTAGGGGGCAGTGCAAAAGCTATGTTTTATCTGTTTCAGCAGCAGGACTGAGGGGAAAAGGTTGTTCACAGATTATATTACCTTCTACAGCAGAGTGTATGCACAAGACAATAAGAATGTAATGAGATAAGACTTGCCAAAACTGCCTGAGTGCTCTAATGTACAGCATTCATTTTTAAATACTGTTCTAAAGTGCAGCAGTTAAAATGAATGCAGGATAATGAAGTTTAGTACAATATGGTGGGAAAACCCTTTGCCAGACTACATAATGTAGGATAATGTGCTTTCAGCAAGGGTGGCAGAGACACCTTTAGGTTTTAAGTGCTAGTTAGTCGGTCTAAAGACCAGTACAAATTTAGCCAAAAAAGCTCCATTCAGAAGTTACCTTTGTCCTAAAGAAAGGCATGGCTAGACTGGGGAGAATTTGAGCCTGTCCACCCAATTCTATGAAGACTTATCCTGATATAGGCAATGACAGTCCAGTGCTTGACATGCAGTAGACGTTTGATCCAGAGGTGTGGGATATACTGGGACATGATTCCATCACAACATGTCCTATTTATCTAATGATGGTTTAGTTCCTTGAACCAGGTATTTGAGTTACCATTTGTTCTGTGAAGGAATGGAGACTTAAGTATTTCTTGGCTCAAAAGACTATACATATGTTTCCATGGAGAAGTCTATAAAAGACAGAGAGATGGCTGCTCATCTGTCCTGATAGATAAGATTTTAAGGTCACTGATCTTTGGATATCTATCACAATGAAATTGCATATGGCATACCATTGAGAAAAGGCAATAAGAAAAACTGGGTGAATCTTGGGATGCAGAGAGAGACATAAAACTCACAAAATGAGGAAAGGCTAATATTCTTTTGCCATAGAGAATGGTCAGACCCTCCCCAGCCTGCTCACCATAAGTAGTTTTATAGCTTTAGATCTAGTATTTCCACATTAACAAACATATGATAGAAACTGCTCAGAGAGGACCCATGACTGCGGTATGAATTCTGTACCAGAAGTAGTAAGAGAAATGTTACTGGAAGTAAACATACCTGCCTTTAAATAAGGGAACTGCAGGACAGGAATAATGAGGATGTGCAGCTTAAAACAGAGACAATCAGGTGAAATGTAAGTC
This sequence comes from Protopterus annectens, assembly GCF_019279795.1. Lineage (NCBI taxonomy): Eukaryota > Metazoa > Chordata > Ceratodontiformes > Protopteridae > Protopterus > Protopterus annectens. The sequence goes on along the minus strand of NC_056737.1, from coordinate 110,926,701 downwards.
AATTTCTGATTTTTTAATTCTCACAGTTGCACTTGCTAGAAGCAGCCTTTTCTAAAATATGGAAAATTCAGCAAAATGAAGGAATGTTTGTTAATGTTTGTGGATTAAAGTGGGAGTTTCTCATTGTTAGGGGTAAACAGAAGACTAGCTGAGCCCATGTAATCCTTTTCCAGTCCATTTTCTGTGCTTGATTCTTTGATTCTCACAAGATAAAGTCTAGGCAAAGCTAAATACAACATCACTCACTGAGACAGCTTTTTAAGCATCATTCACCCTATTTTGTATTGCATTCCAGGGCAAAGAATTCACAATTATATTTTATATACTTCCTGGAAAACAGAAATACAACAGGTACTGGCTAAATTCAGCCTTTTGATCCCTTTCCTGTCCATAATACCCTGTCTGCATTTTCTGTCTATTACCATCTGTCAATGGATCACCAATTTTCTAACCAACAGGAAACAGCAGGTGAAACTCGGGAAATTTACATTTAACTATCACACGATCAATACAGGTGCCCCCCAGGGATGTGTGCTTGCCCACTGCTTTCTTCTCTACACTAATGACTGCACCTCTAAGGACCTCTCTGTCAAGACAAGACAACTATCATCTGGCTCATCAGAAATGGTGATGAGTTTGCAACCAGATTGGAGGCTGAGCAGCTGGCTCTTATCTGGCCCTAATCTGGAAATGAGCACTCTTAAAACTTTGGAGATGATAGCAGATTTTAGGAGTGGTACTACAATATCATCCTCGCTTTATATTTAATGCTATTGTATCAGTTATGGAATCCTTCAAGTTTTTGGGATTTATAATCTCCCAGGACTTGAAGTGGGAGACCAATGTATGGTCCATCATAAAAAAGACACAACAGCAAATGTACATTCTGCAACAGCTGAGGAAGTTCAACCTCCCACAGGAGCTGTTGATTCAGTTCTATACAGCAGTCATTGAGTCTGTTTTCATCTCATCCATAACAGTATGGTTTGGATCTCTGTCTAATCATGACAAAATTAGGTTACATCAAATGGTTAGGTCTGCCAAAAATATCATTGGTGTTAGTTTACCTTCATTACAGAACCTGTACTATTTCAAAGTCATGAAAATGGCAGGGAAAATCATCACCGGCCCTTCACATCCAGGCCACCATCTTTTTGCACTATTACCATCAGCCAGACATTATAGATTAATATGCACCAAAACAAGCAGATATAAGAACATTTTTTTTACTTCAGACCATCAGGTTCATAAATGGTTGACTCAGCTTATTAGGCTGGGGTATTCTTTTTACCAAGCCTCTGAGGATTCTGCAGTATTGCTTACATATTGTTAATACTTGTTTCTTTCAGAGTTTATTTCAGTATTTCTTGCACTGAGTTGCACTTTGCACCTTGTATGTAAATGCTTATTTACTTTTTTTTTGTCTTGTTCTTAATAGTTGCATGTATGTTATTTGTCTTGTTCTTAATAGTTGCATGTATGTCATTTAGGTAATTCATACTTGCAGAGTGAGTCAAACTGAAGTCAAATTCCTAGTATGTGTGCATACTTGGCCAGTAAATGTGATTCTGGTTCCAATAACTATTTTACTAATGGTAGCAAACAATGGTCTTCTATGTTTTGAAGATATTGCAAACTCACTTAAAATAAACATAAATAACATAAGTGAGAGAGCTCTAGGAATAGATACTGCTCATAGTTTTTCTTGACTATTTCCAGATTTCATCAATTCAGAATAATTACATTTTCCTTGTCTATCATAGACATTTCTTATTGACTGTTGAGAGGACCAACAAGATAACATTAATTCCACAGATGGTATGTTTACAAAAAAATGACACATTACATATAAGAGCAAAAATGACACAATACAAGTAAGAGTAAAAGTATCTCTTACGGCTGAGTCAGATTTATGATAATTGTTACTGACTACTGTATTACTGCCCACCATAGCCTAGGAGTGTATGTGTCTGTCATTTCATGAGTTTTTTTGTTTTGTTTTTTTAGCTGATGTTGTTGTTGTATCTTTCAGCTTTTCCCAGTTAGGGGTTGCCACAGCGGAACTCTGGTCCGCTAATGATTGGCAGCAGATTTTTACATACAAAGTTGCCAGCCCTGACGTACAACCTTCAACGAAGGTACGCCCATTCACGCATGTCTCCACACAGAAGACGCTTTAGATGAGAATTGAACAGGACAACGTCTTGCTGTGAGGCGACAACGCTACCACAGCACCACCACCATAGTTAGTTATTTTACATAAGGAGGCTGTGCCGCAACTGTTACATAACCCTCCCCTCTTCATTCATACAAGGTAATTTCAATAAAATATGCTTTTCCCAACACTACTCTGTCCCAGACCATTGAGTTCTAAAAAAGTTCTACAAAGAATTCTTCAGTATTTAGCCAAGCCATAAAACTGTGCATGTCCAGGATAAATATTGTGTGAGCTCTGAGAATAGTGTTCTTCCAGATGCCTGCTTGTACTGTATAACCCATCCCATAATTGTTGTGTACAGCTCCACCTAGCTCTGTACAGGAAGTAGGTAGAGATATTTTGAGGACAACAAATGTACTGAATCACCATGCATACTTTGTAAGGCTTAGCTTTTCTAACAACTTGATCTTTTTACTGCTTGCCAGGTTCCTTAATTCTAGTGTAGTTTGGTTGTATTATTATATATTATGTATTTGCCTTTGTATTGTGATGAGCTAAGGAAATGCAAGCTACAATAAATATTGATTTGCTTTTGATATTGATCACATATTTTCTCTACATGCCTGTGTGAATAAGATCTAACACATATGTTATTTATTTGTGTTGACTTAGAATACAAGCTTGATTTTTTGAGGCATGGATTATTCTGCATATTCTTAATTACAACAAAAGGGTAGCCAGAGAGGTAACATAAAAACATATGCCAAATATAGCAAGTAGCTAAGCTGCAGTCATTGAAAACATCACAGTAGTATGTCTGGTCTGTTATCTCAAACTCTTTTCTTATTGTGGAACACACCAGAGCTTATATCTCACAGTGGATTAGTGATTATTATAACTACTAGCAAAAGCAAAAAGCTGAAGACAGAAGGTTCCCCCAAAAAATCAATTACATTTGCATCATGCTCGGTAGCTATCCTATATACTAGTCAAAACTAGTGAAAGCTGTCTTGGTCAGCTATTCAGGAAAGCTTTCCCAATTCCACTAATCAATGTCTGTAAAGGGAGTATCTTTGGTTGCAACAAGCAGCTACAGACCCATTTCAATACTGAACACCTTGGCTAGGATCCTGGAATGGATAACTTGTTTCCAACTTTCCCATTATGTTAAGATAAATAGTATAGTCATCAAATCTACTAGTTCAAACAAAGAGTCCTTCTTAAAGTCCACAACTGCACGGTCCTGCATGACTGAAGGCTGACCTTTGTTCCTTAAAAGAAGAAAAGAGAATTTTCTTGTTCCATATACTGACTGGCAAAAACATGTTAGATTATGCAATCCTCTAAGATGACTGATGTTTTGTTGCGGTTGCTAATTTTTGTGAGTTGAGTAATTGAACTACACTCCTCCTTCCTGGCTGTACATGCTTATAGACTGTCGCCATTCTGAATAGTAAGATGAAGAACAGAAAGACAAGCTGCACTGAGATATTGAAGTCCTGGAGTAATTTAAACAAATTCTAACTGTGCACTAGTCGATTCCTATTGTTATTAAGGCCCCTTCCCTAGTTACAACAAAACATTTTTGTCCCACCTTTTGGAAACACATTAAAATGGCAATCAATGTAGTGTCCACAGTTTGTGCCAATGTGTTAATAATACATAAAATCCTAAACCATGTTTTTTTTCAGTAATTGTATTCTCCTTGTAATTTAGTGGTAGTCCTCAGTAGACAAAGAATAAAACTGTATTTTTTGTGCTTGTTTTATTTTTGCTATTTTTTGACAGTGGCAATATTTTATAGTCAGTTGATTCATTTATGGGCACAATCACAGTCAACAGGGTAGCAAGTTATATGCAACTTTGTAGGCTGAATAAAAAGGAGTTACAGTGAACCGGCATGCAATTTATTTACCAGTCCATAGGATTCCTTCATACAAGCTTGATATTTTGAGGCACTGATTATTCTGTACATGCAATACTGATTTGGCTGTTGCTAGTACAACAGTTGCTACATGCTTCTCTCCTCCATTTCCACAGAAACCATCCATTCTCAGCAACAGAAACACTCTCTGACATACTCACTGATACCTACCTAACAGTTCCCCCTTAACAATCATCAAATTACCTCTAACATCCAGACCTCTTCCACTTCCAACTCCAAACCCCAAAATCACTGCAGTTCTTTCTTCTCCACAAAAATGCATACATCAAATTATTTACTTACCTCCAACCCAGCCATAAAAGAACTAGCCAATGAAACCTCACTTCAACTCATTACTAACTAGCCCATCTGCTGCAATGTAATCATATTCAAGAGTATCTTTCCTATGACATTCTTATTCATTTGCATCAACATCATCACCTTCTTGGTAATCTCATAGTGTAAATGATCTATTCCTATAATTTTTTTTTCAAATACTCACCAACTACACCAAAACAACACTGTTAAATGCACCCCTACTTAATGCTGTCACACTGCCAGCCCAGCTATCTGGAATTTTGTAAATAGTTCTATGTCATTTGTGAATATTGACATGATTTATACAGATGTGTGTGTAAAGTACTGTGCTAAAATGTGACCACAGCATGCCCTATTGGAATGGAACAGGAATTTACCTGCACTATTGTGACTGTTTAGATGTATATGTTTAATGGAAACTGGAACACAGGAGGTTAATTTGAAAATAAATTCAGAGAAAATAATTGAAATTAAATTGTTTTTTATAATTACTGGGCCATAAACAGAAGATGTTATCTCTCAATTTCAGTACAGTAGCAGACACAATGTCTAAAACTGGAAGTTTTTTGTATTGTCTTGAAAGAGAAGTAATTACTAAGTTTGTGATGTAGAAGTGTTTTTTTTTTTTCTTTTATGACTTCCAGGATCTGCAAACATCTGAGAGATATGTATTTTCACAGAGAGATGCTAAATTCTGTTAGTTTCTGACAATGGGGGGTTTAGTTTGGGAACTGAAAGTCAGATGACAAAAAGTGATGTCATCCAAGCTAACCCAGCAGTAATATCTGATATTAATTAAAGAAATCTGTGAGAGAGAGAGACAGGGCATTTTGTGTTTTGTCTTTTACCTGGAAACATCCAGTCATCATCACCTTCTACACTTGCCTTGCTGTAAGTAAGTTTTTAGGGCATAGTAACTCTTTTAGATTCAGATAGGACTATAGAAAAGTACAGCTTAGATGCTTTCTTTATTTATTTGAGACTGTCCTGCAATGTTGTTTTAAATAATTCCACTGATTTTGAACTCTGATGTAATGAGCTACTTACTGAGCATTGTCTTGTTCTTTTATTATTTATTATTAAATATATTTAAACCTTTTAATTGTGGCAGGTCTGTTTAGAGATATTTTAGCTCTTAGAGAACTTGCACATCTATATGGTAACACTGTACAGGACACTCCTAAATAGCCTTGCTCTTGGTCAGACTACTATTTAGATTAATAGTAACATTACACAGTAAGATTGGACACCCTTTGTTAAGGGCATTAAAGTAGCTAATAAGAACTGGCTGGTGCAGTCGGAATTATAGTCTGGGCCAAAGGTGGCATAGCTAGTAAACCTGTGCCAGCCTTCCCCATGTGTGAGGGTGTGTGTGTGTGTGTGTGTGTGTGTGTGTGTGTGTGTGTGTGTGTGTGTGTGTGTGTGTGTGTGTGTTTGTATATAAATCAGGCAGGGGCATGAAGCACTGGTTGGACAGAGAGGGTACTGGAGATCTTGGTTTGGCCAATCAGCTGTGATCTCAACCGTATTGCTGTGCCAATGTGGAGTCTTATTGGGGATCTGGAGAAACCAGCCCCAGACTGACTGTGATCTCTGTGTGTTCTTAAGGGAAATTGCACTTTACTGTGTGTTTACTTATCATCCTTCCAGTGTGTGCATTCCCCACTGTTGCCAGTGGTAAGGATTGAGACTCCTTGAATACTGGGCCAGTGCAGGGGCATCACATATTCATTCATTGGCAGTGGTGGGATGGCCACATCACATATTCATTGACGTATAGTGGTGAAGATATTGAATTCTTGTAGCCTGCAAACAGTGGTCACTAAGGAAAGTGTCTGTACTCTCAATCAGCCACACAGTGAACATTCAGAGTTTCATATCACAATTGCTTTATTTTTTTGTTGTTGCCTTAGTTAGTCAGTGAAAGCAGGCAAGCATGTCAGCAGAGGAGTATGGCAAGCTGACAAGGAGCCATTTGGCTGAGATGTGCCACACTAAAGTACAGGTACACGCCAATATGACTAAGGCAGAAATTATTGTAGCCTTGGGCACAGCTGCATCACAGACCAGCAATGAGGAGGACAACCAGGTTGGCCTTGGAGATGTACAATGCTGAGAAAATGGACAGTTCAACCTTTCCACAGAGGACTTAAAAATCCATCTAGAGTTAAAGAGACTGCAGCCAGCAAAATGCCAAGTTACTAAGGTGGAGCCTAGGGTTGCAGACATGTGATATGACAGTGCAGCACCCTAGTAGCATTAGCAATGCCAACACAGATGGGCTCTCAAGACAGGGAATGGGGTAAGCTATTTCCATATCGGGTCATCCTCTCAAGTAACATTTCTCAAGGGTCACTTGAAAAACTAGCTTGAATTTTCAGAGGGGAAGAAATGTCACACTGCCAGCCCAGCTATCGGTAATTTTATAAATAATTTAATATCATTTGTGAATATTTATGCAATTTTTATGGAAGTTTCTAAAATGTAACCACACCATGGCTTATTGGAACATAACGGAATGTACCTGCACTATTGTGACTGTTTAGATGTCTATGTTTAATGGAAACTGAAACCCAGAAGGTTAACTTGAAAAATATTCAGAGAAAATAGTTGAAATTACATTTTTTATAATTACTGGGCCATAAACAGAATATGCTATCTCTCAGTTTCAGTACAGTAGCAGACACAATGTCTAGAGCTGGAAGTTTTTTGTATTGTCTTGAAAGATAAGTAATTACTTGCTTTGAGATGTAGAAGTGTTTTTTTTTTTTTGTTTTGTTTTATGACTTTCAGGATCTGCAAACATTAGAGAGATATGTATTTTTCAAAGAGGATGCTAAATTCTATTTGTTTCTGACAATGGGGGTTTAGCTTGGGAACTGAAAGTCAGACGACAAAAAGTGATGTCATCCAAGGTAATTGATATTAATCAAAAAAATGTCTCTGAGAGAGACAGGGCATTTTGAGTTTTGTCTTAGACCTGGAAACATCCACTCATCATCACCTTCTGCACTAGTCTTGCTGTAAGTAAATTTTAGGGCATAGTAACTCTTTTAAATTTAGAAATTTAGAAAGGATTATAGTAAAGTATAGCTTATATATTTTCTTTATTTATTTGAGACTGTCCTGCAATGTTGTTTTAAATATTCCTTCTGATTTTGAACTCTGATGTAACTGATTACTTACTGAGTATTGTCTTAAACTTATTATTAAATATATTTAAACATTTTTATTGTGGCTGGTCTGCTTAGAGATATTTAAGCTCGTAGATACTTACATATCTATATGGTGACATTGCACTCCTAAATAGCCTTCCTCTTGGTCAGGCTACCTTTTGGATTAATAGTAACATTAAACAGTATGATTGGACACCCTTTGTTAAGGACCTTAAAGTAGCTGGTAAGAGTTAGCTGGTGGCAGTCAGAATTACCTAGTCTGGGCCAAAGGGGGCATAGCTAGCAAACCTGTGCCAGCCTTCCCCAGGTGTGTGTGTGTGTGTGTGTGTGTGTGTGTGTGTGTGTGTGTGTGTGTGTGTGTGTCTGTATATAACTCAAATCTCAAAGTGTGTTTCTGAAAGCTACTTGATCAGGGACACGAAGCATTGGTTGGACAGCGAGGGTACTGGAGATCTTGGTTTGGCCACTCAGCATTGATCTCAACCCTATAGCTGTGCCAGTGGGGAGTCTTATTGGGGATCTGGAGAAAGAGGGAGAAACCAGCCCCAGACTGTCTGTGATCTTTGTGTGCTCTTAAGGGAAATTCCACTTCACTGTGTGTGTGTACTTATCATCCTCCCAGTGTGTACATTCCCCACTGTTGCCAGTGGTGAGGATAAAGGCTCTTTGATTACTGGGCCAGTGCAGAGGCATCACATATTAATTCATTGGCAGTGGTGGGATACCCACATCATATATTCATTGGTGTATAGTGGTGAACATATTGAATTCTTGTAGCCTGTAAACAGTGGTCACTAAGGAAGGAGTTTGTACTCTCAATCAGCCACACAGTGAACATTCAGAGTTTCATATCACAATTGTTATATTTTTTGTTAGCTTAGTTAGTCAGTAAATGCAGGTAAGCATGTCAGCAGAGGAGTATGGCAAGCTGACAATAAGTCACTTGGCTGAGATGTGCCACACTAAAGGACTGGTGCATGCCAACCTAAGGCAGAAATGACTGTAGCCTTGGGCACAGCTGCATCGCAGACCAGCAATGAGGAGGACAACCAGGCTGGCCTTAGAGATGTACAACTCTGAGAAAATGGACAGTTCAACCTTTCCACGGAGGACTTAAAAATCCATCTGGAGATAAAGAGACTTGAACTGAAGGCCAAATGGTTGGAAATAGAATCAGCAGAGAGACTGCAGCAGGAGAAACAAATTGAATTAGAAGCAGCAGAGGGACTGAGATGTTTGGAAGGTGAAGAGAATGAGAGTCAGAGGCAGCATGAAAAGGAAATGCTGACTCTTCATCAGGGTCATGGAGGTAATAGAGAAGGGAGTAACTGAACCCCAGAAACAACAAAGGTCAGTACATTTCTTCCACAATTTACAGAGGCAGATAATGTTGATAGTTTCATTCATATATTTGAAAGGGTATGTAAACAGTATAATGTTCACCAAGGGCTCTGGGTATGGTTGCTGACCCCCTTACTCCATGGTAAAGCTGTAACTGCTGTTTCTAAATTGTCTGATACTGATTGCTTACATTTTAATACTGTAAAAACTGTCTTTTAGAATGCTTTAAGTTAACACCTGAAGCTTATATGGAAAACTGAGCGTAGACACTAGGCAGATGAAAGTGTGTATGAATATGTTGCTGAACTAAGCACTTATTTTCATAGATGGGTGAGTGGACGTCAGGTCACCAGTTTTGAAAGGCTGGAAAACCTTTTGGTGAGGGAACAAGCCCTTAGCACTTTGCCTGAGGACAAGAGAATCTGGTTAGCTGATAGGCAATGCATTACTGCAGATGACTTTTGGGAAGAAGGGAGACCTATACCTAGCAAGCAGGGCATCACTGCACAGGATATGGATACTCGGTGCTGCTCATGGGTCTAGGAGAACCTATGGTGGGCAGCCCAGACTGACCCAACAGAGTCTGCCAGTAGCAGGGGAAGCCACTACTACAGGTACACATCCAGGACCAATGATTAATGTTTTAAATGCAACCAGTGGGGCCATGTAGCATATAAATGTCCATGGAGGCAATGTGGGGAACAAAAGATGAGAGAGCCAGTAAGTGTGAATGACAAAATGTCAGCAGTAAGTTGTCTCGAGACAACAATAGTACTAAACTACCACAACAGGGTATATCCTATGTTGGTAAATGGGAAAGAGACCACTACTAAGAGAGACACAGCCTCTGACCTAACCATTGTGAAGCCTGCAAAGGTTAAAGAGGAGCACTACTTGTGTGGGCAGTCTACACCAGTCAGAGCTTTAGGAAGTACTCCATTCCAAATACCTCTGGCTAGGGTTCACCTTGACTGAGAGGGTGGAAAAGGAAGCCAGCAAGTAGGTGCGTTGGAGGATTTCCCTGCAGATGTCCTAATAAGGAAAGATTTTGATAATGCAGTACCTTGTGTGCATGCAGTTACATGGAGTCAGGCTTGGAAATAAGCATGTGTGCCTGGTGGCCTGGGAGGGACCCAGACAGACTGCACATTTGCAGCTAAGACTAGTGAGGTGGTTCCTTCATGGAGGGTGTTACCCTGTAGCAGTAAGACTGAAGCTGTGCCACAGCTGCTTGTGGGCACTGATGTTCTGTTGGACAGACTGCTAGGGCAAAGGTGAGTAGTAGTACACAGGTTGACAGTGACACACCACTGTCAGAGAAGCCAGACTTCATGTGGAAGGGGAGCTGGGAACGGTTACAAACAGAGAGTTGAGACAGGCTCAGCTCTCAGACCCTACATTACAAGGCCTGAGGGAGGTAGCTAGTGAAGCACCTGATTCTCAAGGGAAAGAAGGACCTGTATACTGGGACTAAGGGTTATTGTATAGAGAGTGGACCCCTGAAGGAGGGCTAGAGGGTAGGAGAATACAGCAGTTGGTAGTGCCCAGAGAATGCAGTCTGGCACTTCTAGCCATAGCCCATGATATTCTCTTTACAGTTCATATGGGCATAAAACATGCAAAAAGATGTATTCTGCAGAACCTTTATTGGCCTGGGATTTCCAGAGATGTAACAGGGTACTGCAGGACCTGTGAGCAGTGCCAAAAGGTAGGCGAGGCAGGGGACAAGGTGAAAACTCCGTTGATACCTTTCCTGTGACTGAGAAGCCATTCCAGAGGGTAGCTAAAGATATTGTGGGGACTTTGATTACACCAAGTTCCACAGAGAAGACGTATATCCGAATGGTAGCAGATTATGCTACCAGATATACTAAGGCAGTGACATTGTCCTCCTCTGAGGCAGAAAAGGTGGCAAATGCTTTGTTAGAGATTTTCAGCAGGGTAGGTTTTCCAAAAGAAATACTGGCTAACAGAGGTCCCAATTTCACATCAGACCTGCTGGCTTGTCATTGGAAGTACTGTGGGGTGAAGCACCTAAAGACCACCCCCTACCACCCCCAGAGTAATGGTCTTATTGACAGATTAAACTCGACACTGAAGATGATGCTACGGGCATTTGTAGACCAGTTCAGGAGGGTGTGGGACAAATATTTGCCCCAGCTGTTTTTTGCTTACAGAGAGATTCCCCAGGACTCTGCAGGTTTTCACCCTTTGAGTTGCTGTATGGGCATAGGGTGAGAGGACCTCTAGATTTGATTTATGAGTGGAAGGGTGAGTGCGAAATCCACAAGGAGTCTGATGTGGCATATTTCCTAAACCTCATGACAAAGCTCAGGGAACTCATGGGCTTGCCCAGGAGAACCTGCCAGAAGCCCAATAGCAGAAAAAAGATCTGGTATGACAGGAATGCTCGAGCCAGAGAGCATGCTGTAGGGCAGCAGGTAATGTTTCTCATTCCTGTCAGACAAAACACGCTGCAGGCAGCTTGGGAGGGACCCTTCAAGGTGGTAAGTAAGGTCAGTGATGTTAACTACATGGTAGAACTACCACGCAGGAGGCAGGGGCATAGATTGTACCATGTTAACATGATGAAACCTTACCATGATAGGGATGCCCTTGTGCTGAGTATTTGCAGTGGATGGTAAGAGGAGTCTGAGGGGCAGCTGGTGACTGATATCATCAGGGAGGCTTAGACTGGAAGGTGTAGCAATGTCCCAGTCTCCCAGCAACTATCTCCTACCCAGGTTTCAATAATCTGAGCACTGTTACAGGAGTTTGGGGACATATTCACTGGGAAACCAGGGTGTACCCACCTGGTGCAGCACCATGTTGCTACAGGATCCCAAGGCCTATTAAACAGACCCCTTATAGGGTGCCTGAGTGAGTCAAATAGACTCTGAGGGAGGATATACAGGAAATGTTGGAACTAGGGGTAATCCAGGAGTACAGGTGTCCCTGGACCTCCCCAATGGTGCTGGTACCAAAGAAGGATGGCAGGATCAGGTTCTGTGTGGACTACAGGAAATTAAATAGTCACACAGAGTCAGATGCTTACCCCATGCCTAGGACAGATGAACCCCTAGACCATCTAGGTGGGGATAAGTATCTTACTACTACTGATCTTACCAAGGGTTACTGGCAGGTGCCATTGACTCCCAGTACTAGAGAAAGGCGAGGCTTTGTGATTCTATGTGGCTTGAATGATTCATGAACATCCCCTTTGGGCTGAAAAATGCCTGAGTGACTTTCCAGAGGCTGGTAGATCATATCCTAGCAGAAGCAGGAGATTTTGCCCTTGCTTCCCTAGATGATATTTCCATCTACACCAGTTCCAGGCAAGAGCACCTTCAGCATGTCAGGGAGGTGCTGGCAAGACTACAGAGGGCAGAGTTGACCATTAAGCGAAGGGTATGGCAGAGGTCTTTTTCCTAGGACATAGAGTGGGGAGTGGTAAGATCAGGCCATAACCTGCCAAAGTGGAAGCCATTCAGGTATGGCCTGCCCCTGTTATCAAAGAGCAGGCAAGGGCATTCTTAGGGCCAGTAGAATACTACAGAAAGTTTGTCCTCAGTTACAGTGCCATAGCTGCTCCCTTCACAGACCTGAAAAGGGAAAACAAGTCAGATAAGGTAGTGTGGACACCAGTATGTGAGCAGGAATTCCAGAAACTTAAAGAAGCTTTGGGAGGACCCCCTGTGTTAGCCAGTCCAGATTTTAGCAAATAATTCATTGTGCAGGTGGATGCTTCAAACCATGGGGTGGGAGCTGTACTCAGCCAGGTCTCTTCAGAGGGAGAAGAGCACCCAGTGGTATATCTCAGTCATAGGCTCCAACCAAGGGAGGAATGTTATGCAGCTGTAGAAAAGGAATGTCTAGCCAATGCTATGGGCATGGCAGAAACTTCAGCCTTACCTGTATGGAAGGAAATTCACTGCAGGTATAGACCACAATCCCTAAACATGACTACATCATGCCAGCCAGCAAAATGCCAAGTTACTAAGGTGGAGACTAGGGTTGCAGGCATATGATATGACAGTACAGCACCACAGTGGCATTAGCAATGCCAACACAGATGGGCTCTCAAGACAAGGACTGGGTTAAGGTATTCCCATGTAAGCTCACCCACTCAAGCAATGTTTCTCAAGGGTCACTTGAAAAACTAGCTTGAATTTTCGGGGGGGGGGGGATGTCATACTGCCAGCCCAGCTATCGGGATTTTTATAAATAATTCTATGTCATTTGTGAATATTGATGCGATTTATGCTGAAGTGTGCAATGTACTTGGCAAAAATGTAACCACAGCATGCCCTATTGGAACACAATGGGAATGTTCCTACACTATCGTGACTGTTTAGATGTCTAGGTTTAATGGAAACTGGAACCTAGGAGGTTAACTTGAAAAAAATTCAGAGAAATAGTTGAAATTAAATTGTTTTTATAATTACTGGGCCATAAGCAAAACATGCTATCTCTCAGTTTCAGTGCAGTAGCAGACACAATGACTAGAGCTGGAAGTTTTTTTGTATTGTCTTGAAAGAGAAGTAATTACTAATTTGAGATGCAGAAGTGTTTTTTTTTTTTTTGTTTTATGACTTCCAGGATCTGCAAACATCTGAGAGATATGTATTTTTCACAAAGAGATGCTAAATTCTGTTAGTTTCTGACAATGGGGGTTTAGCTTGAGAACTGAATGTCAGATGACAAAAAGTGATGTCATCCAAGCTAACTCAGCAGTAATATTTGATATTAATTAAAGAAATCTCTGAGAGAGACAGAGAGAGAGAGAGAGAGAGAGAGACAGGGCATTTTGTGTTTGGTCTTTGACCTGGAAACATCCAGTCATCATCACCTTCTACACTTGCCTTGCTGTAAGTACGTTTTTAGGACATAGTAACTCTTTCAGATTCAGGTGACAAAAAGTGGCATCATCCAAGCTAACCCAGTAATATTTGATATTAATTTAAGAACTCTCTCAGAGAGATTGTGCATTTTGTATCTGCCTTTTGACCTGACAACAACATCCATGCATCACCTTCTGCACTTGCCTTGCTGTAAGTAAGAATCCTAGGGCATAGTAACTCTTTTAGATTCAGATAGGAATATAGTAAAGTATAGCTTAGATGTTTTCTTTATGTATTTGAGACTGTTCTGTAATGTTGTTTTAAATATTTCTTGTGATTTTATTGTCTTGTTCTTGTATTATTTATTATTAAATATATGTAAACCTTTTAATTGTGCCTGGTCTGTTTACATATATTTAAGTTCTTAGAGTACTTGCATATCTATTTGGTGACACTAGCCTTGCTCTTGGTCAGACTACCATTTGGATTAATAGTAACATTAAGCAGTAGGATTGGACACCTTTTGTTAAGGGCATTAAAGTAGTTGATAAGTAGTGGCTGGTGGCAGTGGAAACTACCTGATAGTATGGGCAGAAGGTGGCATAGCTAGTAAACCTCTGCCAGCCTTCCCCAGGTGTATGTGTGTGTGTGTGTTTGTATGTAAATCATATCTCAGAAAGTGTGTGTGTGTGTCAGGACACACTTGCTTGGGCAAGGACACGAAGCACCGGTTGGACAGAGAGGGTACTGGGGATCTTGGTTTGGTCACTCAGCTGAGATCTCAACCCTATACCTGTGCCAGTGGGGAGTCTTATTGGGGATCTGGAGAAAGGGGGAGAAACCCTCCCCAGACTGACTATGATCTATGTGTGCTCTTAAGGGATATTGCACTTTACTGTGTGTGTAATTGTCCTCCTCCCAGTGTGTACATTCTCTACTGTTGCCAGTGGTGAGGATTGAGGCTCCTTGATTAATCTGCCAGTGCAGGGGTGTCAGTAATGCCAACAGCATAAAAAACAAGTTAGTCTAAATCAGTGTGTTTCTCACCAGGCATACATCAGACATGGTTGGAGTCATAGATTCATGACTAAAAAACTTGGTTTAGATACATATTTGATGGCTGCCACTTGACAGGAAGGTGGAGAACAATTTTCTTATACTTCTCTATAGTTACCCAGATTACTACTACCATGAACCTAACTGACTGCTAGACCATCTACCGTCTAAGTCAAGTACTCACCTAAGAACCAACAGCACATTCCATAAGCAATGTTCTCCTAAAAATATAATTTATTTAACAAATAAAATTGTACAATGGTATAGCTGTCTCAAGGAGTGCCCTGTACTGGTACCATGGACTAGTGTCCCACCCCCCTCAGTGAAGATCATGAAAAAAAAGGCAGGATGCCATTTGACTGGCTTCCTAAAGAAGTACCCAATCTGCCCCCTTTCTCCAAGCAAAAAGAAAAAAAAATCTTTTCATTCTACTGGCACAACAACTAGATGGCCACATGCAAGTGTGTCAAGCATTTGCTATGGTTTCTCCACTGCAGAGTGCAGATTTCAGTTAAAAAAAGAAATCTTTTTTAAACCACAGCAAACTGCTTGCTACAATGTAGCAAGCAGTTGCTAGAGTTTAGACCATACACAGAGAACTACAGTGCTCAGGTTTGACAGCAAATTCAATACCAGCTTTTAGAAGATGGTATACATTAAAGAGCAATCAGAACTGGCCAATCATTCCCCCAACACTGTGAGCTTGGGGCAGTTACCCCCTTCACCCCACCATAGCTGTGCTAGTGAAACTGTAAATAAGCTTTAATGCATTTGTCTCATAAATGTTGAGACATTATTAGAAGTATGAACTTCCATGACTGGGAGACAGATTTAAACACATTCCAAAGGTCATGTGACCATCTAGCGATCATTCCTTACTGCCTTTTTAAAAGCCAGCTAACTTTATTATTGAGAACCACAAATTAAAACCATAAATCTAAAATAAATATCAATTTAAAATTTGATAGTTAACAGTAATACATGACCTAATTTTATTTAAAAAATAAGCATTAAATTATATTAATAAATAATACAGCAAAACATCATAACTTTGCTGCCCTTAAATATGGGATAGTATTAATTTAAATTATACCATTTAAACCAGGGTGGCTGTCCATGAACAAGAAAATGATGTAGCACTTGCTCCTGGATGACACAAATCCCCTGGTTTAAATAATAGAATTTCAAGTAATAGTATTCCATATTTAAGGTTCTAGTCAATACCTCAGTAAACTCTAACTCATCTTATTGGGGAACCAAATGGGACTTGCTTATAACTCACAGTAAGTTAGTAGTAAAGCTGAAATAAAATAATTCTGCTCTACAGCTTACACTGATTAACATTCAAAGGCCATGAAATATGTGTTTTGAGAATAATGCATGCAAGCATAACGAATTCAAATTATTTGTTTCAGCAGCCAGCAAAAATGTTACTTTAATGTAATTCATATATTTGGGGTGCCTGGAAACAAATGTAAAAAATGTGAGTTTAGTAAACTAAATAAAAACACCAATTCCACAATAATCTGTTGTTCTAGATAATATACTTAGACTGACATTACTTTTAACAAGCATTGTTTATAGATTATTAGCTTTTTTTTGTGTTTACCCTACTTTATGCTGGCATATATCTTGCAATTTCACGTTCTTTATAACTTTCTTTATATATATATCATTAGAGTACTATATAGTAAGATTGCTGCTTCTTAGGATGAGGTTACTGATTTCATATGAAATATATTTTGTTCTGGTCATGTTTGAATTTGTCTACAATAAAAATTAATTTTCACAGCATGTGCATACAATTTTAATATCTGTCTTCAATATACCTTATCAGATATCTAAAATTACTTAAACTGGTTCAAACCTACTCTGACATCACAAATTTTAAACTATTATTTTTACAAAACAGTTCCTTTTCCATGTTCAATGATCATGCCTTTCTGAATCTAGTACATTGGCAAATTATTGCTGTCAATATATCCAGGAATAACATTTTCTCAAAACTGACCCAATCCTTACCAAGTTGGCATTCTATATAATCTGACCTAAAAAGATGAACTTGTATGAAATTTTCAGTACTGGTTAAAATAGCTAGAATCACAATAACATTTACATAAATAACTAGTTTATATACTATTCATGTCTTTATATAGGTTTATAGGTTCATAGGTGTGTACTAGGCTAATGACCCTGGAGCCTTTACAAGCCTAGTCCATAGGATTACCATGGCATCGTGCCACCTGACCTTAGTTCCCAGTGCTTCTGTCGAGTAGAGCCAGTGGAGTGATCCCCGGGGTGAATTTTCTATTTCCCATCCACTCATCAAGATTTTCTTGAAGAGGGCCAGTGAGGTGCTCTGTTTGGCATGTATGGGAAGTCTATTCCATAGCATGGGCAGTCTCTGTGTTATGAACCTGTCCCTCCAGCATGTTCTGTTGATTGTGGTAATGAGGTTGAAGTCTTTGGAACGTGTGGTGTGGAGGGATTGAGATTTCTTTAGATGTAGCATTTCTAACAGAGCTGGGTCAGACATGGCTTTGTAAGTCAAGTAGATATCGCCTCTAAGTAGGCGGTATGAGACAGAGAAAAGTTGGAGTTTTTTGAGTATGTCCATATAGGACAAGTGTTTAAGGCCTAGGATCCTCTTTGTTAGGTACTTCTGTGGCCTCTCCAGTTGTTGCAGGTGTCTAGTAAGGTACATGCCAAATGGGGCATTGTACTCGATGATTGGCCTAATGAGGGAAGAGTAGAAGGAGACAATGACCTCTTTCTTCCTGGATGCAAAACCCTTAGTAATGAGATATGCCACATAGAAGGACTTTCTGACCACAGTGGCAATGTGGTGGTCAAAAGAGAGGTTGCTGTCAACCTGTGCTCCCAGATCTCTTATAATGCCTTCTGTGTTCAGTGGACAATCATTGATGTTGTAATTTGTGGGAAATGGGTTTTTCCCAAAGGGGATGATGACACATTTTTTGGCACTGAGCTTAAGACCATGGTTCTGACACCAGTCATTGGTCTCAGTGAGACCTTTCTGTAGGATGTCAACATCACTTTGGGAGTTAATAATGGCTCCCAACTTGCAATTGTCTGTGAACTTTGTCAGTCAGAGTCCCTTCATGTTAGCCTGGACTTCTGAAAAGTAAATACCAAACAGGAGAGGACCCAGGACTCATCCCTGTGGGACTCCACTCGTGACTGGTCAGCAGTCTGACTTGGAGCAGCTACTTTCCCACTGTGGGTTCTATCTGTGTGCCAATTTGAAACCCACCTAGTGATATAGGGGTTGATTTATTTATTTATTTATTTGTTTATTTATTTATTTATTCCAGTTGTTGACCGGGGTGGTCCACTGGGCTCAAGAGCCCGTTTTCAGTGGAGGCCCGGAGAGAAAAGCTCCACAGAACAATGTTACAATTCAAATAGTGACACTACAATAAAGTACAAGTAAAATAAAATAAAATACATAAACAAGATATAAGCAAAAAATTATTTGTTTTACAGAGAAAAATTGGGTGGAAGTTCCACAGACAGCTGGTAAAAGCTTTCAATATTTAAGTAGTTAATAATTAAGGAAATAGGATGGTTAAATGAGGATTGTCCTGGAGGAAGAGAGGCATATAGCAAAAGGAGGATGCAAATAAGTTGGTTACATTAATGAAGAAGGATAGGGGAAAATTATGAAAGTTTAGCCAGGAGAGTCGGGGGATGAGAGCTTGGGTGGTGAAGAATAAAGAGAGCAGTTACATTTCCTTTGAGTTTTCAGGTAGTAATGGAGCTGTGTTTTGAAGGAGTGTAGGTTGTCACATGTCCTTAAAGTAGAGGGTAGGGCATTCCATTTTTTAGCTAGGGAATAGGAGAGTAGAAGTTGACCAGCAGGGCGCTTGGGTTTGTGGATGGAAATAAGGTTTTGGTGGGAAGATCTGAGGGGTCTGGGGGGTGTATAAGGTTGAAAAATATTGGATAGTGCGGGGCAGCTGGTGGGTTGGAATATTAGTTTGTGGGCAGAGACTATTTGGAGGTAGAATAGTTGATTAGGGAGTTCAAGCCAATTTAGAGTTTGTAAGGAGGAGCAGTGATGGGAGAGGGAGTTAGCTTTGGTGGCGAATTTGGAGATTTTATTGCAGCAAACTTCTAGTTTGGAGGTTAGGGTGGAAGATAGATTTGTAAGCAGAGGAGCACCATATAGAAGAGATGGCAGAAGATAAGTAGTGGCCAAGGTGTGACGAGTAGAAGGTGAGAGGAATTGATTGTTTCTGTACAGTAGGCTGAGTTTTATGTGGGGTTTTTTGATGTTGAGTTGGATGTGGGTGTTGAATTTTAAGTGTTCGTCAATGGTGACACCTAGGAGTTTGGCGGAGGGAACAATATCAATGGTGGAGGCTAGTAATAATAAAAGAGTTTTTTTCAGTGGGGGTGGATTTAGAGTGAGAGAATAGGAGAATCTTAGTTTTGGTAGCATTCAGTGCAAGGTGGTTTTGATGCATCCATTTTTCAGTGGTTGAGAAGGTGGTTGAGAAGGCGGTTTGGGTTAGAGACTTGAGATCTGCAAAGTTGGAGGCATAGCAGATCAAAGTTGAGTCGTCTGCGTATTGGACGATTTTGGTATGGGGGATGGCTTTGTGGAAATCATTAATGAAGATGTTAAATAGTAGGGGGCCAAGTATGGACCCTTGGGGAACTCCTGTGGGGGTAGGGAGGAAGTTGGAGGAGGCTTGGCTCCATTTCACGGCTTGGGACCTGTCTGAAAGGTAGCTGGAAAACCAGGATAGAGTATTGGGGGAGATGTTGAAGTCTGATAGATGATTTAGCAGATGAGAGTGGGAGATAGTATCGAAAGCTTTAGATAAGTCTAATAGAATAGATGAAACAAAGTTGCCATAGTCATGATCTGAATTAACAGAGTGTAAGAAGGAGAGGAGGGCTGTGTTAGTGTTATGTCCAGGGCGGAAGCCGTGTTGGGTGGGAGAGAGCAGCTGGTGTTTGGTTAGAAATGGCATGAGCTGCAGGTGAATGCATTTTTCAAGAATTTTGGAGATTGGTGAGAGGATAGTTATGGGGCAGAAGTTGGAGAAGTTACAGTTTTTGCCACCTTTATGGAGAGGGAGAATAAAAGCAGAGCACCAAAGTTTGGGAACATAGGACTCAAGAAGAGATCTATTTATCAGCATGCTGATAGGGAGTGCAATACTGTCAGAGGCAGCTTTTAAGAAGGAGGAGGGGATGTTGTCAGGGGCATTGGTGCAAGGTTTGAGTTTGGAGAGAAGTTTTTTTATAAGGAGGGTAGACACAGGTTTCAGTTCAAAGGTAGGGGTTGAAGGAGATGAGGCAAAAGAAGCATGGCCAGAGGGAGGTGGGGAGAGTTGTTGGGGAAGGTTTTGGTTAGCTCAGCAATGGAAGAGGTGAAGAAGGTATTAAATAGGTTGGCAATTTCTTGGTCAGATTTGCTATTGTCAGGGCAGGGGTTGTTAGTGGTACCAGGCTAAAGGAGAGAGTTAATGGAATTCCAGAATTGTTTAGGGTTTTTTGCATGAGTTGTTTGTAGGTGGTTGTAGTAGGACTTTTTATCCATTATGATTTGTTTTTTGGCTAGGTTTCGTAGTTGTTTGTATTTAAGTAGGAGATCTGGTTGTTTATGATGTAGATAGCATTTCCAAGATTTATCTCTTTGTTGCATTACTTTTTTGGTTTCTTTTGTTAGCCAAGGAGCAGTATTGGCTTTGACTCTTTTTGTTCGTATTGGGGCTAGTGAGTTTAGGACAGAAAGAAATTTGGAGTTGAAGAAATTGACAGCTTTGTCTAGGGGTAAGGTTTTTAGTGGGTTCCAGTTGATATATTTAAGGGAGTCAGAGAAGGTGGAGGGGTTAAAGTTAGTTAAGTTTCGAGTATGTAAGAGTTTGTGTGAGAAAGAGGAAGAGGAAGTGGTTCTGTGGGTGAAGGCAGGTAGGTGGTCTCCTAGTGGGTTGGGAGAGACACCAGATGAAGTGGTTCTGTTAGGGTGGGACACCAGGATCCAGTCTAGGATGGAGCCTGTGAGGTTAGTTTTGTTAGGTCTGGTTGTAGAGTTAATACGTTGGGTAAAATTGAAGCAATACTAGATAAGGTGGGATTATGGTTGCTGATTTTTTGCCAGTCTATATTGACGTCTCCCATTATAAAGGTTTCATATTTAATGTTTAAGGAGGTCCAAGAGAGGATGTCTTCTAGGGTTTTGGTGTTGTTTCCAGGAGGAATATAAAGGGAGATGATGCAGATGCTTTTATGTTCATTTAATTTTAGAATGCCTGATACTAGTTCTGCGTTACTGAAGGTAGGGATGGGGATTGGGAAGGGAGTGATGGATAAGTGATTGGAGTAGATTAATGCTACACCACCACCTCTTTTATTTTTGGCGGTCACATCGGAGAGAGTGGAAACCAGGGGGAAGGAATTCAGTGTCTGTTATGTGAGGTTTTAACCATGTTTCTGAGATGGCTAGTATGTCAGGTGATTTATGGTTGAGCCAGGCATGGAAGAGAGTAATTTTATTGGCTAAGCTTTGGGCATTGATGGTGAGGAATTTTAGGTATTTACAGTTAGGTTTTTTATTGGAGCTAAGGTAACTTGTTTGGTAACTGTTTGGTCCAGGGTTGGGATGAATATCGCCTGCTAAGCTAAGGTAGGAGAGAAGGTGGATAAGTTTCATAGGAGTTTGTTTGGTTAGGAATTGGTGTGAGGGGGAGGGTTTAAGTTTGTAGTATTTGGTTTGGATTTGGAAGTGTTTTAGTGTTGAGAGCAAGGTGGGGTGTAAGGGGATTAAAGAAGGGGATATATTGTGGAAATGGTTTGTGGGGTGGTAGTTGATATTGAGAGTTTAGGTAGAGGTTGGTATAACAGATAGTTTGGTAAAGAGGGATAAGAATGAGTAGTAGGAGAGTTGTAAGGGCAGGGATAGTAGTGGGAGGAGAGAGCATTTTGGAAAGTCTTTTGATTAGAAGTAAAGAATAAAATGTTTGTGTTTAGGATGATTTAGTTAAAGGATGTTGAGTGGGGAGGAGACTTGCTTGATGAGGTATGGTTGGTGTAGGGGCAGGTGTTTTGAGAGAAAGTGGGAGGAGTACTGTTGTGAGGGGATTGGGTGATGTGGGAGGGAGGGAGTATGGGTTGGCAATAAAAGTAGGACCAGTGGGGGTGGGTGGGAATTGGGGGCAGGGTATGGGGAGCGGAGTGAGCCCGCAGGGCGAACGGAGCGGGTAGAGCTACAGAAGGAGTGAGCGCTTGTAGTGAGCTCAAGGAGAACAATCAGTGGATAGCTGAGGTTTAGGTAAATGAAGGTGTAAAGGGTAGAAGGTGTTAGTCTTGATAGTAGGGATAGGGGGAGGGTAGCTGAGTTGGTACAGAGAAAGGTGCTAGAGGAATGAAGTGGGACTATGTCTTTACAAGCAAGGAGTCTATATTCATGCATGATGTATATGTAGACAGAATTCTAGATCTAGGATAGGGTCCACTTAGTGGCCAAAGGCTGTATAGCTACAATAGATTCCTTTAGGAGTTAGTGGTCTTGGAAATAGAGGAGGACTTAAGGGATATTAGGTATTTATTGTGGTGTAGGAGGGAAGGTGGTCTAAGAGGAGAAATCGAAAGATTATGGCTGTTGGTCTCCCTAGCAGGAAGGTGTACTTTAAAACCTACAAAAGTTTATAAGTGCAGCTTTTATTGACAGAAGTTATAAAAACACATACTATCTTCCTTTTTATTGTCCTTGCGGGGCTATTTCTCAGAGTGAGATATAAATCACTTCCTTAGTTTAGGGTGAAGACGGCTGTTATGAGATGGGATGAGGTAGCTGGCCAACAGGACAGGGTAGTTCCACAATATTAGTGCCTTACGAACAGGCAGGGCAATATCTTCCTTTTATTGTCCTTGCGGGGCTATTTCTCAGAGCGAGATATGAATCACTTCCTTAGTTTAGGGTTAAGATGGCTGTTATGAGATGGGATGAGGTAGCTGGCCAAAAGGACAAGGCAGTTCCACAATGTTAGTGCCTTACGAACAGGCAGGGAAAACAAAGTGTGTACACCAAAGCTGGGGAAGCACAGCAGCCAAGGGATAGACCTAGGTGATGCCTAACTTAATGAGTTTTTCTATGATTCCTGAGTGGGGAATGATATCAAAGGCCTTGGCCAGATCAAGGTAGGCTGTATGAACCACCTTGCCTTCATCCACAGCTCTGGTGACTGACTCAAAGAAGTCGACAAAGTTGAGCAGGCATGATCTACCCTTCACAAAGCAAAAAACAGTCCCCTGCACGGAGAAAATTGCACGGCAAAATAGGATCCAAAGAAAAAGATGAAGCCAGCAACTGGATGGCTGTGAATAAATAGTTTATTATTCAGACATTATAAAGACTTCGATCTCACAGACCGGTTTCGGCATAGAGTTAGCTTAGCCTTCTTCAGTGTGATAAAACATCAAGCAAAAAGGAAGTCCTTTAATACAAAAATGTTAATTAGAAGCAAAAATAATCAAACATGATTGGTGAACTCATGAATAAAAAATAAAACATAAATAAGACATTCAAAGATGTTCATTAAGTCCTGGATAAAAAAGAGCACCTAACTTAATTATCCATTTTTTCTCTTTAATATCTAATTTTTTATGCCAGCCAGATTTCACTGTATGATCACCTAGAATTTTGTCAATAACAAAAAAGTGAAACCTTGCTGTAGGGTGTTTTAATGTATGTTTATAAAGCGCATTACTGGGTTTTTTACATTTAACATCACTTAAATGCTGTGAGATACGTAACTTGAATGGCCTCGATGTCTGTCCTACATAAAAATAGCGGCAATTGCAGCATGCCATATAAATTATCCAGTCACTATTGCAATTAGCAAAAAATTTAATGTCATATACAGTGCTACAATTGCTGCTTGAAAATTCTTTGGTCTTTAAGACGTTTACAATTGGTACAAATTTTTTTGTTATTGACAAAATTCTAGGTGATCGTACAGTGAAATCTGGCTGGCATAAAAAATTAGATATTAAAGAGAAAAAATGGATAATTAAGTTAGGTGCTCTTTTTTTATCCAGGACTTAATGAACATCTTTGAATGTCTTATTTATGTTTTATTTTTTATTCATGAGTTCACCAATCATGTTTGAATATTTTTGCTTCTAATTAACATTTTTGTATTAAAGGACTTCCTTTTTGCTTGATGTTTTATCACACTGAAGAAGGCTATGCTAACTCTATGCCGAAACCGGTCTGTGAGATCGAAGTCTTTATAATGTCTGAATAATAAATTATTTATTCACAGCCATCCAGTTGCTGGCTTCATTTTTTTTCTTTCTACCCTTCACAAAACCAAACTATGTATTATCCAGAGTTTGGAGATTCCCTATATTCTTGTTTATTAGGTCCGTGATGATGCGCTCCATAGCTTTGCATATCAGACTTGTCAGGCTAATGGGGCGATAGTTCCCAGGGTCTGTAGTCACTCCTCCTTTGTGGAGAGGGATGACTGTAGCAGTGCACCATTTGGTAGGGACAAAGCCTGAGGTGAGGCTGTGACTGAACAGGGCACACAGGTGAGGTGTCAGTTCCCTCTGTAGTTCATGTAGAACACACCCAGGGATATTGCCAGGTCCCAATGAAGCTGTATTCTTGGCCTTGGACAGTGCTGTTTTAACCTGTGCAGGTAATGCTGGGTGCCTGGCAATCTACTGGTATTATGATTGGTCCTTTGGGTAGAGAGAGGTAAAGTTGGCACTGAATCTCTTGGCCAGTGTATTGGCAATATCTGCTGGCTCAGTATAGGAGGTACCATTGTAGTAGCTCAGAGCAAATCTGAGTATTGTCGTGGAGATTCTTTACATAACTATAGAAGGTCTTGTGGTTGTCTTTACTATTTTCCGCAATTCTGTTTTTATAGCTAACTTTAGAGGATTTGATGAGGGAGCTCAACTTTTTGTTGAGGCTGATAAGGGAGTTTTTCCAGTCTTGGGACTTCACCTTATTCCACATCAGTTCCCACCTTCTGTTGCAGAGTTTGTTTATGGCAAGGGGCCACCAAATTGGCTTCCTTTTTTTGGAGGACAGTGTCTTGGTTCTATTGGGTATGGCGAGATCCATGCATTTGTGTACGTGTTCATACAGTGCATTGGTGTATGATTCGGCGGTCATGCAACTATTCTCCATTTGCATAGCTGTCATGAAGTTAGCCATCTCTGTTTTTAGGAGCCAAAAGTTAGCTTTGGAGAAGTTTTTCATTGTGGTTACCTTTGCGGGGGGTGGGGTGTGGGAGGGATGTGGATTTCCAAGGTGATTAGTTTGTGGTTCGATCTAACCATGGAGGAGTTGACTATTGATGTAGAGCAATGGTCACTCATGTTAGTAATGACCAGGTCAAGAATGTTGCTACCTCTAGTGGAGGTAAGAATGAGCTGGTCTAGGGCATTGTAATTAATGAATTCCAGGAAACATTGGGCAAGTGCATTGGTACATGAGTAATTTTCCCAGTCAATGGATGGTTAGTTGAAGCGACCCAGTATAAAGGTGTTAGGTTGGACCCTAATATTCTCCAGGGTGCTTAGGAACATGAAGTGTGAGTCTTGGGACATGGTTGGGGACCTAAAACAGGCTACGACCTGAATCGCTGTCTTACCCAATGTTAGCTGCACCTGAAGTATCTCTGATGCATTATGTTGGGCTACCAGTCTGGAGGTGTGTGCATCCTTTATGAATATGGAAGCACCACTGCCTTTGGAGCTTTGGTTCAAGTTCTGGGGCCAAAAGGTATGGAATGATTTATAGCCTGGTAGTGCAGGGGTGCATTCTGCTGCCTTGAAACAGGTCTCTGTTACAGCACAAATGTTGATGTTCTCCATTTTAAGGAGTGCTTCGAGCACGTGTATTTTGAGATTTAGACTTCTAGCATTGAGCAGCATGACCCTCAGACTGCATTTGTTTGTAGCTGTTATGGTGGTAATTTGGTCTTTGGAACACTACCTAAAAAAGGCACTAAAGGGGTGGCAAGAGCCTTGGCCAGTGTCCAGAAGCCAAGGGGTGACAGATGCAGGCCATCACTGGTCAAGGTCTGTCAGTTATGTCATCCCAGGCAGACAGATACTGGATCCCCTTAGAATGAAACCAGAAACTTAGCCAATTGTTGAAATCAGTAATTTTCTGCTTGTACTGTGGTATAATTCTGGGTAATGGTAGGATGCTCCCAGGACTAGGGTCATACCCACCCGGGCTACATAATCCGAGAGCTTCTCTATGTCTCTTTTCACGTAGTCCAAAGAGGTATGTCTCAGGTCATTCACACCCACATGTACAATGACAGAGTCATATTTGTACTTATTGTTGAGGGACCCAAGTGCATGCATTATGTGGTGAATCATGGCACCTGACAGGCAGCTGACTGTTACTTTCTCCTTATTTAACCTAGTGAACGGGACATCAATGTGCCTCACTATCAAGTCATGTATGATTAGTGTGCCGGGCATGCTGTTTTTCCTTAGGGGCTTTGGTTGAGTGGCACACTGTTTAGGAGAGTTATGTGTCTCGTGATTAGTGTTGTGATGTGGTGGTCGAGTGTGTTTCTGCATTGGAGGTCTCTGTTGTTTGAATAGATTTTTATTGAGAGCCTCCATGAAGGTGGGTATGTGGTTTGTGTTCTTATGTGAAGGCAGTGCTTGTGTTTGTTCTGGAGGGGCTATGTGTTCCATGTGGTGTGGTGCAAGTGCTGACCTTCTCCTACTATTATTCATTGTATTCCCTAGCTCAATTACAACTTTATAGTTTTAACAAAACTTAAACAGTCAGGAAGCATAAACATATGGCATATTTTGCACCTAAGTCTCTAATGGACACAGGCAGCCTGTAAATAACTCATCTCCCAGGCCCCTGCTTGTAAATGTTTCATCTGACAAGCCCCTGCTAACACTTAGCAAGGGTACCTGAACTTGTCAGAGATTTGGAATGAATGGCTAGGCTTAAAAAGGCCCTTGTGGTCATTAGCCTAGTATATACTTATGAACCTATACACCTGATTTGGCCACTTATTACTTATTTATCACATCTAACAGGTTTCTGGAGTCCATTATTTATGACCCAAGTCAAATCAGATGGTAACCTTCTTGAATTCATATCTGGCATAGTTTAATTTTATATAACTGCAACCCCATTGCCATCCCATTCTAAGACAGGAAAATACAAACTGCAACTTCTTTATTACCTTATTATCACTGTTTCAAAGACCA
Organism: Protopterus annectens; assembly: GCF_019279795.1. Classification (NCBI taxonomy): domain Eukaryota; kingdom Metazoa; phylum Chordata; order Ceratodontiformes; family Protopteridae; genus Protopterus; species Protopterus annectens. The sequence goes on along the minus strand of NC_056737.1, from coordinate 110,899,638 downwards.
ATAAACTCTGCAGATATTAGCAATACTTTTATATTTTTTAAATTAATTGACTGTGACTGCAAACTCCTGCTGAGAGTAGAATAATGGCTCTCTCACAACTCCTTTCTTCTGCAGAAGAAAAAAAAAATTGGGACTTTGTCTCTAAGATAAAAATACAGACAATGTTTTCTTTCCTGAGTTACTCACTAATGATCATCTAGTCTAATTAATTTAGGTCTATATCATTAATGACAAAATATATTTCTTTCAATTGCTATACCAAACATTACTCTCAAAAAGTTGTATCTAAATTCCATTCACTTATTAGAAATTATAAATATTGTAAGAATTACTTCTTCTCATTTTGTAGAACTTCTAACACATCCTTAAATTGTCAAAATGGCAGAATAAGTGAAAAATTGCTGCTAGATTTATTCATGTCAAAACATTTTTATACACAACTCGTGATAATGGACAACGAATATTTCAGTCCATCAAAGAAAGTTGCATGGATCCACATACACTGCTAAATGTAGTGTACATCTTGAAGGACATTTTTTTTTTATTTTACACATTCTGAAATTATGCAAAATCAGAACTAATATAGAATTTTCTGGTATCCAAATTCAGGAAAACAATTTACTTGGAAGTTTGGTAAACCTGCATATCGCTCAAGAAAAGTTAGACAATAAGAATATCTGCATCTATCCCATCCATTTCTATGCTTGTTGCTTGTTAAATCTTATAGTACTGCTAAGTGACTAAACATAAATAGTATGGCATTAGATGGATTTACAAAAACTGAATAAAATAAATGTGCAAAGTACTACAAAAATTTAATAACAAATACTATCTTTAATAATAACATAATTTTAAAATCTAAATATAATTTTCCTCAAATTATTCAGATTCCATACATATTATTTTTATTTATTTTACGTAATCTGCATTTGTTGACTGGGGAAACTCCAGTTGTTCAGCAGCCCCTTTTTGGTGGACGTTATTTATAACACATCAACGTAAACCCTGGGGGAGGGGATTATAAATCCCAATTGGAGGAAAAAGAAATGAGATGGCAAGTATGGTTACATGCTACACATTTCCCCAGCTTAAATGAGAATATTTCTTTAATAGCTGTATTAAATAATAGAACCATATTATGAAAGATTTATATGTTTTTAGCTTGGAAGATTTTTAAGAGAGAGTACGTTTTAATATTTTTTGTAACATCTTTTGTATTAACATTTTTTGTATTATTAATTTATATGTATTATTAACACACTAAGTGGTTTTCTGTATGGTACCTTTAAGAACATTAATTAGGACAACAATGAGGTAATTAAGGACTTTTAAAAACAAGGATAAGTCTATTATTTAGTGATTCTGAAGAAGTTCCAGTGTGTAGGGATGAAAGTATTTAATTCTGTGTATTGTTTTACTAATATTTTAATAAAGTGTGTGATTTTGTGTTTTTTTTCACATCTTCAGAGCCTGTGTGTCTGACAGCAGGGTTTTTATTTGGATAGTATTGGTGGTCTTTATAACACTGTATTTTCTGCACTTTTTACATATATTTCTTGGTTTTGAAAATAATACAGTGCATGTTTTATCTGTTTATAACAACATTCAGTACTGGTGTGCTTGCACATTTTTTATATTCAGGGTCATCTACAAAGAACTTCTGAGTTCTTTCAAATGTTAGCAGTTTGTACCCTACATATAAGCTGTGTCATAAAGTAAGTTCTAGTAAAAAGTATTTTAATGGAACAGTTAATAAAATGTTTTATCTGTATATGTTTTACTCAAATACAGGATTATGTCTGCCAACAGAAACATTGCAGACATTTCTTGTGAATCAGACCTGTTAATTGATATAGTTGATCCCTGGATGCAATCTTTTTAATTCCCTTTAAAGTTTACAACATTACAGCACAGTAATAGTGCAGATGTGTAACAACGGATTTGATACTTATTTCTATGATTTATTTTGTATTATTTTGAAATTGTTAACCTGGGTGGAGCGCTGATCTCAAATATCAGAAGTACATCACAACACTAAACCAACAAAATGTATTTATTTTGAAAGTCGGGAAGATATTGATGCAAATTTTTAATATAAGTAGTATTCCATATTTCACATCTGGAGTCACAACTAAAGAGAAAATAACTTTTCTTAACAAAAATATAGGATGGCTGCAAGGATAACTAAACACAAACCAGATATACTATGGTATATATTTCTTTCCTGTAAGATACATTGTAATTTAAGAACACTTGTCTTAATTGCCAAGGTTTTATTTTTATTAAGATCTGTATTTGCCTATTTTTTTCATTCACAATGATGAGTCTACCAGCTAAGTTTTTGATTAAGCCCTTCATTTAAAGAACTTTTCTATTTTCTTTTTTCAGTTTTAAAAAGCATGCTTTTCACTAATGTAGTTTGTCTTCTAGGAAGGAGGCTGTACTGTGGAATTTGGTATGCTTTCGTGTAAAAATAAGTATTCATTTTCTAAAATATTTACAACACTCCTTGGTGGCTAGAAATTCAAACAAAAATATAGAAATTTTTGATATTTCTCTACACCAATCGACCAGATTCTAAAAGAGTTGCTCTCAGTGTAAGTGACGTACTCCAGTGTAAAGCTTACCCCGATTCTGAAAGATTTAAACTTTCAATGTAAAAAACTAAGTAACTTCAGTGGAAAACTAATTAATAAACAAGCCTGCACTAGTGAATAGATTCCAAAAGACCTGTTGTCAGTGTAAATGACTTACTCTGGTATAATACATTTACACTGAGAGCAATACTTCTGGAAATGGTCCCCATGTGTTTAGCACATCATGTAATGAGCTTCAAGAATGCAGTCATCTTCTCAAAAATAGCATATCTTCAATACCTTATGGCATTCCTGCCAACCTCCTGTGTTTGTGGTAATCATTTGATCCTTTTAAGTAAATTATACCTCACAAGAAAAGGACATGACACCATTGACTTGTTTACAGATCTTTTATTTTGCATTACACACTGAATTAATCATTAAAGGTACCCTGTTTGGCAGCCAGCCAAGGGTAATATCAAAGGAATGCTTTCAAGAATATCACTGGTGTGCAGTTGTCACAAGTGTACTCTGCATTGCAGGAATTCATCTCTGGCATGTTTTGGTGTTATAACACTTTTGTGCACAGTCAAATGTTCTATCCCGTCATTATCAGACACAAAGTTCACAGTCTGACAGTGAATCCTATTTGTTCACTGGCTGATAAGCTTTGAACTTCTGTACCATACGCATGTGGTTTAGTAGTAGTGTTTCGACATACCTGCTGACATGACAGACATAAGCTTCTCCCAGACAGCCTGAGTTTCTGGGTTGAACTCCTCTGCACCTAATTTAGCTGCCAGTACAATCAGGACACAGTTTCCCAGAAGCTGTAAACACAAAAAAAGTATGAATCAGCTAAATGTACTGTTTAGTTATACTGGATACAGACTTTACTCTATTCAAGATAATAAAATAGACTTATAATGTGCAGTTACTAATAACATGCAGGTAGGGACAAATAAATGGGCTCTTGAAATTCACTATTTATCAAGAAAAAATCATTAAATTGTATATTTTTCCATGTCTTACTGATTTTCTTCTAACCTCCTGAATATAGTCTGATGAAGTCAAGTTAAAAACAAGTATCAGTAAGGAATTGCAGTAACCCAGGGCCCTACCTCAGTAATATTCTTGGATTATACAAACAGCACAATCTTAGTTCCCTAGTTTTAATATTAAGCCCCAACCCCTTTGTACTGCAAATCTTTTGTCATTTTTGTAGTTGCTGTACAATAGATATGACTCAGATGATGTCTTGCATTAAGATACAAGGTACTATTTAGTCATACTGGGTACAGATGTTACTCTATCTACAGACACAAGGTACAGGGAAGGTTTCGTTCTTCCCTTAAAGGGAAAGTGGCTATATTTAAAATAGCTCACAAGGGCAGCCAGCCTAGTGCTTACCTATGAACACTATGTCATCCAGCACCTTAAACCTTTTTACCTGCACTTAGAAGTTTGTTTCTGATATGGAAATTTGTCCATCACATTAGATATGTTCAACTGTTTTAGAAATTAATACTTAGTTTTTTTGCAATTTTCTTTCTTTATACTGTTTTACTTCCTTTCCAGATTCCTATTTCTACAGACATTGATACAAGAATCTATACATTATGTTTGAGCTTAAGAGTCTGTTAAACTGTCAATCTACACACTACTTGTTCATAACTGTTGGAGATGTCTGCAAGAGGACAAAATCTATATTTGTAACAAACTGATTAATAATGTATTCAAAAATAAGTCATAATACTTTTCATTGTATTTCTCTGTGGGAGTACTGAGATATCTTAAGAGAAAAATGCAACACAGATGTTTTTTCAGCTTTAATTCTTATTCTTTTAAAAAACTCTTGATTAGCATTTGCTTCAAATGCAATGGATACCTCCATTTTGCTTTGCTTAAGTCATTTCTCCTGCCACAGAGCAGACTCTAGGGAGGACCTCTGTAATTCATGGTTGGCTATGTTTATAAATAAGCTGGGACAGCCAATGTGTAATCCATTGCAATACTAAGATCTAGAGATTTACTGGCAGTGACCTGTGACCTAAGCATTGCAGTAAAATAACTGCAGGTTAGAAATATCACCATACTGTATTATATAGCCAGACCGCTAACCACCAATGACCACTGTGGCACTGCTCAGTAGCACTGCCCTGCAGTGACATACTCTTGCACTGAGTAGAACTGCTGCATGAATCACAGCTGGAACTCAAATGGATGAAAAAGTGCTTTATCAATGTTAAGATTTTATTGTATCAGGCACTCTTGAGGCTCTAGTTGCACAATGACTTTTATTGTAGAAACATGAACAAACTTGTTATAATTTTCAGAAGACAGAAAAATGCTGATATAAACTGAAATGTCTCCAGTGGTTCCATCTCATTTCACAATGCTTGCATCTATTTATAACTTAAGGGTTAAAATAAAAATGTACACATTTCTGTTTGTATGAATAAAAGGAAATAAAATATAGCACTTCTGTGTATTGTACAAGCAGATATTACTGTTGGGTATGGTAGGGATTTTAGAAGGATTGTGTTGAACAGGACATTTGGATAATGCCATTAATAGTGTAAATATTAGGAAAAGTCAAAACAGTTAATGCTGGATTATTAGTTCTTTTGGATTTAAACGTGCTTTTGGAAGTAGCATTCCATGTTGGGTGCTACATTATATAATAAATCATTATATATCAGATCCTTTGGTGGGCAAATACCTTCTTTATCAGGGGCGTAGTCTGAATACACTGTTGTTTACTACAGGGATAGACCCAGTAGTGAGAGGTGTTATTTATATACTGAATAGCTGGGTATCTGAACTTCATAGGAATATCACAGTATAAAATTCTGTGAATGAGTTTTGTATGTGGGGTGGACAACAGGACAATATGGATGTAGTAATTACAAGTGTACATCAGAAGATAGCTGAATGTAGCTTGTACCTCAACAAAAACAGATGTAAGATATTAAAGGTTGCAATGGAAATAGTGAAACTGTACAAAGTGACTGACATAAGGTGAAACTGAAAAATAACTGCACAAAGTAGCAATATCAGATAAAGAAATAGCCATCACAAATATTTATTTATTTGTTTTATTTTACATTTGTTGACTGGGCTAGTCTAGCTGGATATATGTCCATTTTAAGTAGAGGCCCGGGGAGAAAAGCTCCACATAGAAAACTAACAGATAAAGTACATTAAAACGTTAATTACAAGAATATTATGAGATGATTACATGTGTTCTAAGGTAACAAAACATAATAATATTATGAGATGATTATATGTGTTCTAAGGTAACAAAACATATAACAAAAAACACAAATTACATGCCCTTATTGACAATCTATATTATAAATAGTTTAAGTGACCAATAATACTAGTCCATAATTGGAAAAGATAGGTTTACTGTTGCTAAATAAAGCTGATGCAGTATGGCACGTTTGTGGTCATAACCAGTTTTGTTTAGTTTTTATTATTTTATTAAATGAAAGTCCATGACACCACAACATATACAAACATTATGCTCTGCAAAACAAAATATTCTTGAAAAGAGAACATGAGAATGCATCTGAAACTGTGAGGGTTTGCTATATGTCAGGAACAAAATCAAAATATTGTAGTCTGAGAGATGTCCTATGACTCAAACATTTAATGTGTGTGTGTGTGTGTGTGTGTGTGTGTGTGTGTGTGTGTGTGTGTGTGTGTGTGTGTGTGTGTGTGTATATGTGTGTGTGTACAACAGGAGTCAGATTTGGAGAATGATGTTTACAGTTCTGAAACAGATTGTCAATAAGGGCATGTAAGCTCTGTCATAAAAAACCTCCAGAAGGCAGGAACAGATAAATTTATGGGCAAAATTAGAGTGGTGGTTATAAACCTGATGTGTACATATATTCAGACCCATCATTAATATATGTAAGTAGAACTTCTTTGGTTGGGTAGTGAATGGTTAAATGCAGATAGATGTTTGGCCAGATTCCAAAAGAGTTGCTCACAGTGTAAGCCTGCTTTGATTTTCAAAGACTTCTTCTCAGTGTTAAATAACTAATTTTGGTGTAAGGCCTATCCATAAACAGGCTTACACTAGGGCCAGATTCCAAAAGACCTGCTCTCATTGTAAGTGCTTACTTCTACTGAGAGTATATCTTTTAGAATCAGGCTCAATATATAGTTAGCTTGCTGCATGGATGTGTAATTCTACTATGCCATGGAATTGTTACATTCACCTAAGCTACCAACATCTTGGGCTCATACGACCTCAGTTTAATACCTCATCTAAAGGATGACCTCAGCACAGGTACTGGAAAGAAAATCCAGTCACCTGATATAGCGATAGAACCCACTGACTTTCATTATCCCTACATCAGAAATGTTGAATTAGCCCACAGGCTTATAATCTTCCATGCATCAAAAACACGCATGTAATCTTCTGAGCCACTGACACTGCAACAGTAATTGTTAGTTATATAATGTGTGCTTTATTATCTACTGCTACAGTAATTGTTACTTATATAAAGTTATTTTCATTAGTTACTGTTACAGTAATTGTTACATAATGAATGCTTTATTCGTTACTGCTGCAGTAATTGTTACTTATGTAATGTATGTTTTATTATTTATTGCTATGGCAATTGTTAGTTATATAATGTGTGCTTTATTATTTACTGCTACAGTAATTGTTACTTATATAAAGTTATTTTCATTAGTTACTGTTACAGTAATTGTTACATAATGAATGCTTTATTCGTTACTGCTGCAGTAATTGTTACTTATGTAATGTATGTTTTATTATTTATTGTTATGGCAACTGTTAGTTATATAATGTGTGCTTTATTATTTACTGCTACAGTAATTGTTACTTATATAAAGTTATTTTCATTAGTTACTGTTACAGTAATTGTTACATAATGAATGCTTTATTAGTTACTGCTGCAGTAATTGTTACTTATGTAATGTATGTTTTATTATTTATTGTTATGGCAACTGTTAGTTATATAATGTGTGCTTTATTATTTACTGCTACAGTAATTGTTACTTATATAAAGTTATTTTCATTAGTTACTGTTACAGTAATTGTTACATAATGAATGCTTTATTCGTTACTGCTGCAGTAATTGTTACTTATGTAATGTATGTTTTATTATTTATTGTTATGGCAACTGTTAGTTATATAATGTGTGCTTTATTATTTACTGCTACAGTAATTGTTACTTATATAAAGTTATTTTCATTAGTTACTGTTACAGTAATTGTTACATAATGAATGCTTTATTCGTTACTGCTGCAGTAATTGTTACTTATGTAATGTATGTTTTATTATTTATTGTTATGGCAACTGTTAGTTATATAATGTGTGCTTTATTATTTACTGCTACAGCAATTGTTTTATGATGTATGTTTTATTTTCTGCTATAGCAATTGTTAATTATGTAATGTACAGCATGTTTTACTATTTACTGCTACAGCAATTGTTATATACTGTATGTTTTATTATTTACTGCTACTGCAATTGTTAATTATGTAGAGTATGTTTTATTATTTACTTCTACAGTAACTGCTACTTATATAATGTATTTTATTATTTATTGTTATAGCAATTATGAATGTTTTATTATTTACTGCTACAGTAATTGTACAAACTTTGTTTTATTATTCATTGTTACAGTAATTGTTAGCTATATAATGCATGCTTTCTTATTTACTGCTACAGTAATTGTTTGTTATATATAACATTTTTTTTTTATTATTAACTGCTACAGTAATTAAGTTATACAATTTATGTTTTATTATTTACTACTTGTCAGTGCCATGATACTTGTCTGCATTACTTCCCCTCTCTTGTTTAATTTGAATATTTTTAAGTGGTGTCTGTTTCTTTTACTTCCTGTTGATCAGAAAGAAACATAGTCATCCATGTGTGGTACACTTGCTTGGCCTGCAAAGCTTAAGACTCCAGTCTAAACTCAACAACCCCCCCCACAGCAGTGATGATGTGTAACTAAACATAGACGTTCCTTATATTCCTGATGTAACTGGGGACAGGAGTCCAACTCATTGTAAAGAACCACATTAAATTTGTGTGTTTATACTTTAATTCCTTGCCCATGCTGCTGAATAGTCTATATACATAAATTCTCATTATCCCCTCTAATAGTGCTGTAGGCAGGCTATGCAATCATTGAACATACCCTGAAGTTCTCAGGGGTCCACATCCAGTGAATCAGAATGAGGAACACTCAGTTCTTTTAGGTGATCCTTGATGTTATCCAGATGTTTGATGGCTTCACCGAGAGCTGACAACATTTTAATTCCATGAGCTTTCACATTGGGATTTGACATAATAGCTTCAGGAGTAGATAAATCACCAAATGTACTGAACTACCTCTGAGTCCAGGGATACACAACCAGCAGCCTGCAATAAATAAAGAGAAACTCTGTAAGTGGAGTACATTTATGCATGGTAGTACTGATAAATCTTCATAGCTTATTAAACAATTTGAGTTAATGATGCAGTAAGCTAAAGTAAAAGATAAATATTTGGTGAAAGGATCAAGGCTTGTTTTACTCTTTTGTTATCCTCAATAACACGTCAAAGTTTAAAAATTGCATTTTAATGTGAGTGCCTTTTTAAATTTGAATGTCTTAAGTAGATTAGAACATGAGTTATGAGAAATGTCAATATGGCATATACTATGGAAATCAACACAACTTTTATTATTATGTATGACACTTGTAAAGCTGAAAAGTAGCATGTCTGTCCACAAAAAATTATGAAAGTCTCGTAAACAATATGTAGAGTTTTATTTGCACTGCCTTGTAGTCTAGTCAGTTCTGATTTAACATGTAGTAGTCCATGGGATGATAAGATGAGAGGTAGAAATAAACTGCCCAATTCAAGGGATTAGAGAAAGACTGTCCTTCCTGAAATTAGAGTTCAAATAATAGGAACATCTATATAATGAACACAAAACAAAGGTCTGCTAGTCTGAAATGTGGACACCAGACATGCTGTTACTGAAGATTACCAAGTCATTCACTGAGCCAAATGTTTCTACCCTAATAAACTGCACTTGGTCTGCCTATATTCCAACTCTGTAATTATATGCCCATCAGTCCCTTCAGTGTTTTACCTTTCCTTTAAAGTCAGATTATTGCAACCGTCCCTATTACTTCATTAAAGAATCAGTTCATCAAAAGGCATTTTATCGAACATGCCATTTGTCAATCCATCCTGAGATCACATTATGGTGGTGATTTGGAAATTTGCCCTTTTCCCCACTGTAGTGCAATCTCGGAGTTGATATATATAATTAGCAGGGGCACCCCCACAAGAGAAAGGTTCAGTGAAAGGCATTTCCAATAAAATGCCATTTGATGAACTGATTCTTTGATGAAGTAATATATGCTCTTATCGCACAACCTGGACTTTTTCATAATGAGCGTACCTTATACAACAGAAAATCCTTTGAGCCTCTCCTATAGATATTAAATAGCACTTGAGCCTGTCAGTGCAAAAAAGTATATACAGCAATGTACAGAAACACAGTGACCCCCCCCCCAGTGCACTTAAAGTAATTAAGATTTTTCCTATTACATTATTCTTGTATCCTTGATGTGTAATGAAATACATACACTTATTGGCTATTATATTTCTGTAGTTATAGCCTAGCCCTTAAACTTAACAGTGGGTAGTGAATGTTTTAAGTAAAGAACATTTTTCCAACTGATTTGGCCTCTCCTAAAACAAAAGTGGGCCTCCACAGCAATGCTGACCTCAGGAGCCAAGAACTATTGCTTTGGCTTGGTGTCACATCATTTTTCATCATTGCACTGCAAAGCTTTGTTCAGTACTATTTGTGATAGTTTACCAAAGAATTTCACAGGCACCAAAATCATTCTTTTTTTTTTGAGTGATTCCAGTCTTCAGTATTTCCTGATTTGATTTACTTTTCCTGCAACTTCCTGATAATAATTGGAAGGTATGATGGCATATGTAATAATGATCCTTTGTTTCAGTGTTTGCTTTATCTTTATTTCCATAAAAGATATTTTGTTATTAAACTCTATTTGTTTCCTTTCATGACTACACTCTATGGAAGTCCGATTCATAATGCTTTTGTTAGCAAGCATTCCCAGTGCCTTTAGCTACTTTTCAATTCTTATCATTGCATTCCATGATAAACACACACACACACACACACACACACATGCACACACACACACTATAACTATTTACTTGCCACGTTGTGCCCTCTGTGTTACTAAATTGTCAAATTTTGTTCCTTCTCCTGGTGCTGATAAATATAAAAAGATTAACTGGCCTTGAACTGGTTGCTCTTGACAACTGCTAGTGACATAACTAACGCATCAGTATCCTCTCACACTGATTGGTCTTTAACTGCTCTTGACAACTGCTAGTGACATAACTAACTCTTCAGTATCCCCTCACACTGATTGGTCTTAAACTGACTGCTCTTGACGACCGCTAGTGAGAAAACTAACCCTACAGTATTCTTTCACACTCAGTCCTAATCCAAAATCAGAAATCCTTTTGTTGAACAAATTCACACATTGTACAGTCCTCCAAACAGAGAGTAGTACAAATACAACAGATGAATATTTGCTCAGAATTATTATATTAATTGCAGCACTGAGTGTCTTCAACTATAGCCCTGACTTTGAAAATGTATTTGGGTCACACATAAAAAAATATTTCTTCCGTATAATAAACAAACATTTCCAAAACTGGTAACGAAATAAACTACTTGATTAGTAAACAAATAACTAAAAGTATCAACTGCTCTTATTTGTTCAGCAACATTTCAACAAATTGAAATACATCAGTCAGGTTCTTAGTAATAATATATATATATATATATATATATATATATATATATATATATGATAAAATGCACTCTTTCCCTAAATTGAGATACTGCTGTCCACCAACAATTCTGTTTTATGCCTTTTTATAACAGCTGGTCAAGGGATGCAGTCAAGGTAACCAATGTGCTAGTTCTCTTGGTCCTTTCTGTTCCTATGATCTGGTGAGTAAAACAATGAAACCCCACTTGTCTTCAATTCCCTATGTCATTTTCTGCTTTCATAAGCCACATAAAGATGTTTTCTTAGTGCTGATTGATTGCTGACCTCTCATCTTGAATGCTATCACCCATGCCTTCTGACTAAACCTCTTCAACCTTAGCCACTTCAGATAATAAGTGACCTTTTGTAATAATTTTCCTTGACTTGTATCTTTCCTACCAATAGCAGTCAGTGCTCTTTTTACTTCAAGGGAACACTGTTCCCTCATGTAGGAGTAGAAACATTTGATTACAATGACTGCCTTTTCAGTGTCTTCCTATGCAACAGTCAGAGCTTTCTATTTTGCTTGCTTTCTGCCATTTGCAATCCTATGCCTGTATAGTTTTTATCATTCTGCTTTCATACATGGCTCATAATTTCTATTTTTTTTTCATCCTGTCCAATGGACTTTTCCAAATAAAGAGGAAAGTCCTAAAGATATAAGCAATAATGCTTATACCAACCTTCTATCTGTGGTTTATCTGTGGTTTAATGCTTTGCATTAAAAAAATCCCAAAACATAAGCTACACCTGTTGAGTATGGAGAATTAACAATACTAAAAATATCTCTACATGACAGTGTCATAAAGTCCAATAAATATATATGCATTAATTCATTTAATAAGGATAGATATAAAACAATGAGTATTTCACCAAACAAATTGGCATTTTCATGCTAACATACTAGATGTCATTCATGTTTCAGAATCTGTCTTTCCAATCAAAATTCATCATATATCATGTGACACATTTAAATTATGAATGAGCAAAAATCTATCAGTGGGAGGAGCTCTCAGTTAATTATCCAAATTGTGTTCTCATAAGTATATATAACAAATTGTCATATGATATAAAACTATATTTGGATTGAAGGAATATATTTTAATAGGATGTGAGTTTCATACAGTTTAACAACTGGCAAAACTGCTAAATGTTTTACTGCTTTTTATCCTAAATTAATTCCTAAACGTATACTTAAGTGGATTTATGATGCTATCATATACAAATGCTTGAAGTTTGTTTCCTGAGATGCATGTGACTCTTGAGCTGTGTTTGCTAATGTTTAAATGAACTGAAAATGCTTCATTTTATTTGTTATAACTCAGCCCTATGTTTTCTGCCTTGACAGTACAACATTTAATGTTCTTATTTTCTCATTTAATTAAGGAGTCTGCTCAGAAGAATGGATGAAAATATCCTTTCCGTGTTTCTCATGATACCTATTACAGTATTTATTGTTATTTTATCTAAATACCCTTTACAGCCATGACCTGAGTGAACAGAGGAGCACTAAACAGAGATACAGTACATACAGAATGCTAAGTATATTAACAGACAAGGCATAAGATATTAGAAAATATTTATTTGTATAAATCAGCTTACCTTAGCAAAGTCTGAAGACCATCAGCTTCACAACTGACTTTTCCCCAGACAGAGGTGATGGCTTTTCTCTCACTTGCGTCCCAGTGAACCATGGCTGCAGGCTGGTGGTCAGTAGATGACAGATGACTTTGGAAGAATTTCTTAAAAAACTGCAATGCTGGTGTGACTTTTATGGATAAAAAGGCAAGTTCCACCCAAATGTGATAACTCTGATAGTGAGGTCCCCTTTTTTGTTTGCATCAGCCCTAGTGTTTTCTATATCAGCAATGCAATCAAAAGGGCAGAAGACATTGGATAAAGGAAAGGGCTGTGGTCACGCCTTTCTGTGTGGACAAAGCAAAGGATGAACACATTTTCTGCAGCTATTATCAGTCTCTTATTACATTTGTCTTTTTCCAGATGAAAAAAAAAATAGTAATAATAAGTTGAACTGAATATACAATTTTTTTTGTAAGAAAATGTGAAAACATGTAATGCAGCTTGTAGTAATACACCTGAAATTGTACTAAGTCAAAATTGTATAATATTTCACAGAATTCAAAGCTTGTTGGATCTTTTCTGCTATAATTTACTCTAATTTTTGACAAATATTGTGGCCATGAGAGCAGTGCTTAACCTTATTTGAACAAATGATGAATTTCACAGTTGCTAATTCAGATGTCATTCAAAAATAAGACTGACATGTTTCCCCATAGACCATTCAAGCATTGTTCACAGAGAATTAGGAGTTAAATAGGGGTGTTAGTAAGATAATCAGTTCAGCATTTTACTGTGCAAATACAAACTTTAGAAGTCATCAACACATAAATATATAAAATTGCAAACTGCAAACATTACAAGTCAGTCTACCAATGCAATGACATAAAAAATGATCTGTGTGCGTGTGTGTGTGTGTGTGTGTGTGTGTGTGTGTGTGTGTGTGTGTGTGTGTCTGTGTGTGTGTGTGTCTGTGTGTGTGTGCGCACGTGTGTCTCTCTGTCTCTATATATGCGTGCAAGTATTTGTGTACTCCTGCTAATGCTCAGATATTTCTAACACAAAAAACAAGATTGGAAGAGTGATGTTTTCAACACCTTCTACCTTCTGGATGGGATTCTAAAACATTTGATACTTAATGTACTACACTGAAGATAAAAATATAAGCAGAACAGTTCAAACTCCAAAAGAATGCGCACGCTTCCTTGATGCAGAAAAAGAAATACAAGAAGTAATCACTATCCAATGATATGGTATGCAACTTCATAGCATCACAGCATAATAATGAGCATTTATACAAACAAGTGGTGTATAGACAAAGGGCTAATTTAAATGCAAAGAAAGTGTAGTTCTGTCACATTTGGTAAGTAACTCTCTCCTCAACATACAGTAGTAGCTAGTACCCTACTGTAAAATGGTAACGCATTCAAGGATCTTGGAATCTGAGCTGATAATTATCTCTCCTTCTATCATCATAATGTAGCAGCACTAGTCAGAAAATCCTTCTATTCAGCACAACTATGTGATGGCATAACATCTTGGTCAAAAGGAGGTATCATCTCTCTTTATGCAGCCTCAATTAGAACATTTATACAGTGCAACACCCCTGTCAAGCTGTATATTTTATACACATTAAATACTTGGAAAGGTCCTAAAGGTTTCTGACCAAGATGAGTTTTACCTGCAGTCCCTGCACTACCCGTAAAGATTTGAAGTACTTTTCCTTCACTGATTTGTTTTTAATATGATTATGCATGGTGTTGATGGTATTGATTTTGGGATCAAGTGAGTTGCTGGATGCTGCTTGATAACAATATGTGAGTTGTTTGGATGCTACTTATTCAGAAAGGGTGAGTAGGCATGCTGCCTGAGGGATGATTTAGACAGGGTGAGTTAGTACGCTGCCCTGATGGATGATTAGGACAGGGTGAGTGGGTACGCTGCCCTGATGGATGACAGGAAGAACTTGATGTCTTCAGTTACTCTGTTATTGTTTTATATGAATTAAGTTATATGTTTTGATGATTTAATAGAGGTCATCAATTGTCTGGCTCCCTTTCAATAATCCACACTGACACCAAAACTTACTTGATCCCAAATCAATACCATCAACACCATCACCTAGAGGGGGAACAAAAGAGGGAAATTCTGTCCCTCTTCTCCACCTCTGTCCAATATCCACTTCCCCATCCATCCAAATAAATCCCTACAACAAAAAAAGGGGAGGGGGGTCACAAACTCACACCAAAATGTGACACTACTTCCCCTACGCTAGTAATATAACAGCTAACTCCTATCCTAACCCTACCTCACTTACCCTAACTCCTCACACCAATTAACCCATTACCACCCAAAGCCTAACTAACCTAACATACTATGCATAACCTTCATCCCCTTTGTACACTCAACCCACTCCCTTCATCCATTCTAATTCCCCCAATAAAGGGGGTCCTTGTTGGACCAACCTCCTAGTTACCTCAACCCAAGATGCCACACCTCATCTGGCAGTGCTACCAATACCTCCTCTGCCCTTGGAGCCAATTGCCAAAATCTGGAAAACTGAAATCGAGACAAACTGTCATCAATTGCATTGCTCACCACTGGCACATGCACCCCTGTAAATAAAAAAATAATTATCAGACTCTGCAAGACTAACTTACATAAAACTAACAACAATTCAAATCTTGCAGTCTTGTCTACAATACCCGCACTACTGCCATGTTATCCCAATGAAAAATTACCCTCTTTCCCCACAGCCTGTCCTTCCAAACCAACGACTATGCCCAAATTGGCATCAATTCCAAAAATGCAACCTCTTCCACTCCTCCTCCTTCCAATGTAATGGCCAGCGAGCTGCAAATCATTGTCCCCCAAAATATGCTTCCATTCTCATACCCCCCACTGCATCCGTGAACAATTGCAGGTCATCTTGGCCAACTCAATCTGTCTGCCAAAAGGAAATCCCACTGTACTGCTCCAAAAGGGATAACCAAAGAATCAAATCCACCCATACCAACTTGTTAACCCTAACCCAATGGTGTTTGCTCTTCCCCTTTTATAACAAAAATACCACTGAGCTACAGAATGTATGCCCTGGATGCCCTGCCCAACATACAAACTTGAGAAGCCCTAATGTTTCCATAACCATCCGGATCCATACCTTATCCTTACCCATGACTGCCCCAATCTTAGCCCTCAACCTGTTTATCTTATCCATAGGCAAGCAAAACAATCCTTGCTCTGTGTCCACTAATAAACCCAAAAAATCCAAGGCTTTTGCTGGACCTTCCAACTTATGCTGGGCCAGTAGGACCCCAAACTCATTGCACATCCCCAGGAATTCTTGCAACCCTTCTCATGTTCCCTCCAAACCCTTCCCAACTAATAAAAAGTCATCTAAGTAATGTGTTACTTTCTGCATACTCACCCACTGCTGCCAGATCCAGTGCAGAACTGTACTAAATTTCTCAAAGGTTGCACATCCTACCGCACAGTCCATAGGCATAGCCATGTCAAAATAACATTTGTTTCCCACTATCATGCATAATAACAACCAGTGTCTCTGTCTGACTGGAAGCAGGCAAAAGGCAGATTCAATATCCACCTTCACTAACCATGGATCCTAGAAATCCCAAATAACCTTCACAGCATCTTCCAAAGATGCATAGCAAACTTTAGCATACTGAATTGCAATGAAATCGATAACAGAGCTCCCCTCTGGGTACAACAAGTGGTGAATCAACCTGTACTCACCAGATACTTTTTTTGGTACCAAACCTAGTGGAGAAACCTTAAACGTTGCAAAGAGGGGCTGTCAAAAGGCCCCAACAACCTACCTGTCTGACTCTCCTTCTCCACCAAACTCAGGAAAATGTCCTCCTTACCCCGTACCGATCACAATTTCCTGCAAACCATCCCATCCCCCACCACCCTGAATTTAATAGAAACCCCCTGAGAAAA
This sequence comes from Protopterus annectens, assembly GCF_019279795.1. Classification (NCBI taxonomy): domain Eukaryota; kingdom Metazoa; phylum Chordata; order Ceratodontiformes; family Protopteridae; genus Protopterus; species Protopterus annectens. The sequence continues at coordinate 110,882,653 of NC_056737.1, read as the reverse complement.
ACCCTCTAGTATCTCCTCCTTAATAAAAGGATCAGGAAAGCATTGTAATATCCACCTTAATGGGGGAATGTGACTCCCCTCCTTTCTCTGGTCCCTCTGAAGGGCTCTCTATCCATAACCCTCAAAACTTCCCTCTACTCCTAGTGCTCTAAAACCATTGGAAGGAAAGAAACCCCCCATCTACTGACATAGAGTTTGTAGCCACAGAGTTAAACTCTCACTGCCCACACTGTGCAACAGGATGACTCCCTCCACACTTTGAGCAGACATGCAAGAATATGCACCCAAACCACAAGCAATTTCCTGCATTAAACATCCAACACACACCTCCCCCTTCTCCCACCTTTCCTCCTCTAGCACCCCATCCACAACTATCCATCACTGTAGCCAATCACATATCTGGGTGTCACACCTCCCAGCGGAGATAGTGACCCACTGCCTTCCGCTTCCGAAACCTCTGGTCATACCTCAGCCAGGCATTCCCAGGCCATAAACACTGAGCCTCCCAAATCATGATAAAGCAGCCCAACAATGGCAAGGCCAAAATCACATCCATTTCCAACAAAACTGCGATGTAATAAACAAAACCAACTACCCTCCTCCTGCCCAAAGCTGCTAAGACAGCCAGCAAATCTTTGCTGTTGGCCAACTCCGATTTCACCAGACGCTGTACCCCTTCTGCATCAATTAATTCAAAAACATCTACATAGTCTCCTTTCCAGATCATCTCCTTAACCAAAGAAGAATGTGTGGAGTCAAAAAGACTGTCACCATTCCTTGACCCAAAGCCTGCATCATTAATAAATCACCTGGACGTAAGCCAAAATCAGAACCTACTTTGGAACCTAATCCCAAGCTGCTGACAAACCCTACACTGCCATCCCTAATTGCTTCCCTTGCTCTTGCCCTGTGATTCCCCAATTCCTCCTCCACAACCCCTCTGCAACAATAAAACCATGACAAATCTCTCACCCTTTAACTCACTGTCATCCCCAACTGTCCTCACATTCCCCAAATCTGCCCTGCCCAACAAAATGCCCAATGCAAGACTGTTACCTGTTACTCTGTCCTGCTGTCCTCCAGATGCTGATGAACCATCTGGAGCCACCTCTGTCGATACCTGCTGTCTCTTGGTATGAGCCCCCAACCAACTTAGTCCTTGGTGCTGAGCGATGTCTCTTTTGGCTGGGTTCCCCTTCTGGTTCCACCTTCATGGAATCTGCATTGGGCATCTCTTGGAACAGTTCTTCTGCCTGCAGCACTATCGCCTCCCACCACTGCCAAAGACTCTGAATTCTGGCCATCTGGACAAAAAGAGAGAAAAAAAAAACACACATTAACAGCAGTAATTGCAGAAGGTTGCCAAGTAACCATAATCTCTGCAAAACAGAACCAAAACACCAGGGACCTACTGTTCACTTACTAAACAAACATTAAAAATTCCCCCTCCCCCTTTGAAGTACCAACAAGACTAACTTTCTGACCACAGAGGGTGGATCCTTTCCACATAAGCTCTATTGATTTTCCCCCTTTCTTTCTACATTATTTTTTTTGTTTGTTTGTTTTTTGTTTCGTTTTTGCTAATGGGAGGAATGAGCACCTAACTGACTACATACCTTGTGCTACAGTGTAATTTATCTGCCATGCTCGCTTTAGATGCTCAACCAATTGACTTCCTAAACCTATGGTAACTGAGCAGCAGGCAACGAATACCATGAAGGTGAAAGCATCATTTGCTGCAAAAGGAGGCTTTCTTAAAGAGCATTACTGTGAACTTTTGATCAGCCAACAACTTCGATGGCAGCACAACCTAATGTAAACAACGGGATGAGCATGTGCCTACAGATTAATTTTATTTATCTTTTCTTTGTTCTATATATATAAAAAAACACCTTCTATCACTGCAGCTAGCCCTACTTATCAGTAACTAACCTTCCTGTCTGAATCTGACAAAGGCCCTACACTACCCCTTCCCGTCTCCAAATAGTTAAATTCCTCACAACACATGCACGAACTGCCAGAAGCATGAATCAACCATAAAAAAACCTGCAAAAGCAGGTGATCACCACACTCCCACTCCACAAACATCACCACTGAGAGACATGCACTTCTATAACTATACAACTCCAAAGTGTGTTTGCCCACAATTGCCAGACCTTCACGGTATGCATGCTACAAAATTCAGCAAACCACCATCAATATAGCTACATAACCTACCACAAAGACTACCCTGCTCCCTGGAGTGCACTCAAAGGGTCTGCCACCACTCTTAGCCAAGCTAACACCCATGCTAAGCAACAGCAAATCACTCCAATACCACAAAGAACACGCAGCAATCTCCACACTCCCACTCAGCACAAAAAACGCATCATATGGTCCTCCAGTGTAAAGCTGCCAGTAAGTTGCTGCTATCCCTACTCAACAAAGCTTAATTCCCTATGACTACAGAAATGCACACTGTAGTAACCCGAGCCAAGTTGCAGGAGTTGATTTTGTCAAGAAAATTCCAATTTCAAGGTCCATGAGTCCGATTTGTTAATTACCCTCGATATAAAATTTTTGTATACTGTAATACCAAATGTAGAGGGAATGGAAGCAGTCAGGGTAGAATTAATTAATTCAAAGCTTTCTTCAGACAATACAGTGGGACTCTTGATGGAGATGCTTGATGTTATTTTAAGTTACATTTTTTTTAAGTTTAACAATGACATTTATCATCAGATCAATGGAGTAGCATTGGGTGCCACAATGGCACCCAGTTATGCAACCATTTTTATGAATGGCTGGGAGAAAACAAATGTACTAACAGACAGATTTGCTGAAAATATTGTAAATTATAAACATTTTATTGATGACATGTTTTGATATGGAGAGGGGGAGTTGATTCATTTTAATTTGTTTTTAAATTATACCAATGGAATTGGTTCATATTTGCAATTTACACTGGTGTATATGTCCAGTGTTCTTTATTAAGATGTGATAATCTTGAAAGAGAATGGGAAGCTAAATACTAAAATAAGCAAAAAGAACATGCAAAATAATGCACATTTACACTTCAGTAGTATGCATCCAAGAAAAACAAAAGAAAATATAGTCAAAAGCCAACTAATGAGAGCCAATAAGTTGACTATGAAGGAAGATGATTTTTTTCTATGAGAGGGGTTAAGCTATGCAATAAGTTTATTAACAGGGGTTACCCCATGGCTCTTGTAAAGGATAAATTCACTGAAATGTGTAATATTAGAAAGAACAATAATTCTATTACACCAAAGTTAAATAATGTAGATTACAATATTTCAGTGCAGATTAGTAACAATGTTGATGCCAGGGCTATCAAAGATATAACTAATAATAATTGGAAAATGTTTAAAAGTTACCTGGAGGTTCACAGAGTAGTATGAGAATATCCAGTTTTTGTTCAGAAAAAGGGAAAAAGTTTTAAAAACTTTTTTCAGAGAAAATTAAATGTCAGTCAGACTTTGAGTAGTACTAGAGGGATGCTCAGATGTTTATCATGTAATCTGTGTGAGTTTTTATATGAGGGTGTAATGGAAATATCTATTAATAATTTAAAAGTTTGTATTAGCGGATGTCACACCTGTAAATCAAAGTATGTTGTTTATTTACTAATTTGTAGATCATGCAGCTTTTTTTATGTTGGATGCACCATTAGAGAATTAAATAAGAGAATTTATGAACATAGGTATGAAATAGACCTGGGGGATGAAAACAATGCTTTGGGCAAGCATTATAAAACAAATAGTTGTTTTGTAGATTTTAAATTTATAGTATTAGATGAAATTAAAGGATATGACACTGTGTTCAATGCTGAAGAAGTGTTAAACTGGCGTGAATACTTGTGGCAAGTTAAATTAAATGCATGCTACCCACCGGGATTAAATAGGCGAGATTTTGTAGCATATTTATAAAGGAAGGGGTTAAAACATTGAGCATGTTGGTCATGTGATTTTAATTGATTGGTTGAATTAGTATTTAAACAAGTTTTGTAACAGTGTGCATTCAGTCTGAAAAAGTCTAGTCAGTGTAGAGATGGAAGTGCTTACTGAATTACTGTTTGGAATAAAGTTTGGTTGGTTTTAAGCCGGCTTATTTTATTTATTTACTTGTAAAAAAGAAAAAATTTTACTTGCTTCACCTTCATTCATGCAAACAGGGTAAGCAGCATTGTGCAGCCATCACCACTCTAACTAATGTGTGAAAAAAATACATCAGCTGCCTTGCTTTCCTTGTGGCACCAGGTATACATTAATGGCCAGAACACAGGTGAGCTAGGGCTCTAATCCAACACACTCCACTTTTTATTAATGGTGTCCCACCATAATTTATAAAAGAAATAACAATATAAACATAACATTATGTATAACTATGTATACCAAGTTGATTGATCATAAACATGGTATCAGATGTATTATATCTGTAACTGTTTTAGCATTACAATTATGGTATTGTAATTAAAAATGTATTTTCTGACATGGGATGGACTTTATAGTTTACTGACAGTCATCTACACACCTACCATAACATAAGTATTGTGTGGTCTGAACCATAACTCAAAAATCTACTCTGAAACTAATACAAATATATGCATTTCCAGTGTATTGTCCCATATTACTCCTGCATCACACCTGAGAATGCATAAACCAGGGCATTGTCATATCACATACATACATGGTTAATTGAAGTATAGCACCACTCACAATTTATGTTGTATATTAGTAATGACCATGTTTGGCAAACACTTCTTCTGTGTCAATGAGGGAAAAAAACACCTATTTGGAAATATATGTGATCTTGTTTTCACATAGGTTTGAATCCCACATTGTACAAATTACTTTTATCAGTGTGTAAGCCCCACAAAATTTGTGTCAAGTCATAAAACCGATTCCCCCAAATTAATGTCTTAAAAGGCAAGTCATTTAACATATCACTGTCGGCCTTTGGACAAACTGTTGTCAAGTATAGCAGCACACATGCCATAAATTAATGACAACTGTCATATTATCCTTCCTGTTTCATAAACTGTCTTCCACTTTATTTGGCAATGTTTCTCTCCCATTAACATTGTGCAAACACAGTTGGCATGGTTGTGTGGGTTTCCGCACTGGCCGTAAAATACGATATCACAAATTGGTGGAAAACACTTTTCTGTTGTTGGAGTTCTTGTGCAGACATGGCAGGAACTGAAAAGGATGGTGCCCAATGCTGGGCCGAAATGTAAGGTATGAAGGAGTTAAAAATATTTATTGCACTCTTAGTAAAGCACTACAGCCATAGGCTGCTGCAGTGAGACTATACCAGGTCTCAGTATAGGGCTGAGGCTTGGAACAGTCTTGCCAAGGTTGTCTCAGGTGTGACTGACATTCCATGCACTGGGGAGCAATGCATGCAGCATTATGATGACCTGAAATGGTGTAAGCAGGAACAACTTGACCAGTGGCTGGAAGAGTTTAGGACTGCTGGCATCCCACATTTGTGTAAGTATACAAATTAACTTTAACTGATACAGAAAGCTGTAGATAGCCAAGACTGGTATGCATAATGCTTGCATGTCTCTTTTTCTATCCTTCTTTATTTTACAGCTGGTCGGGAAATTTCAGCAAACAGGGAGGCGCATGCTGAAAGATTAGAAAAACACATGCAATGGGTATGTATGCAGCACAAATGAACATGATTGTATTAAAATTATTGCTCTTCCATACATTACTAGCAACTTAAGCATACAGATCTTAACTATAAAAGGATGCATGCATGCTTTCTTCTGTAGCTCTAAATAATTGTATTAAGGAAGTGTGATAATGTAGTCAGATTGGTGGGTTCAATTCCCATAATTAACAAACACATTCAAATTACAAAAATATCATTAGTGAATTTTAATTCCAGCAAAACTGGTTTTAACGCAATGTTGTTAACTTAATCTGCATTAGCTTTAGAAGCATATATGTAATATCTGCATTTTGTAAGGATTATTTGTTACAATTCACAATGCTTTTTTTGGATTTGGAAAGTTGTATAGCTAATATAAGAATAAACATACATTTAATTGTAATAAAACATTTATGTGACATACAATGGTTCTAATCATCTGTTTTCCTTATCACCCCACCCTTTATCTCTCTTTTTAAATTTATATGTGTGTGTGTGTGTGTGTGTGTGTGTGTATGTGTGTGTGTGTGTGTGTGTGTGTGTGTGTGTGTGTGTGTGTGTGTGTGTGAATGCACCATTCTGATGTCATACTTTTCTGGCAACAAACCAAATGGTTTTCAGCACAGTGAGGTAGGCCAACCACTGAGGCTCAGCCTGCCAATCCTCCACCAGCTGCTGCACCAACACCAGCACCTCTGGGATGCAGATAGAAAGGAACTGCCTCTGCAGCCCCTGCAACAACTGGCCCATCCACATCAGGTAGCAGTTCCCCGGTTGCTGGTGCATTAGTACCCTCTTGGTGTATAGGTGTCATTGATGATTATGTCACCCACCAGGAGCTGCCAGGGATGTTGCATGAGCTATTAGAAACTAGTACTGGTGCATACCTCAGTCATCTGGAGACGTTGCTTTTAAGATTGCAAAAAAAGTCCCCCACATCAAGCAATCCAACAGGGAGCCAGGAATGGGGACAGTGAAGCAGTTCTGAGGGTGAGGACTAGATTCTCTCTGTTCCTATGTTTGATGAGCATGTGACTCTGATGTCCCCTACCTATCCCCAAACATGGTATTTCCCAACCTTTGTCTTCATCAACATCCCCATGTCTGTCTTGTTTTTCCTGTTTGTCATCACCTGCTTCCTCACCTACCCTACCTATCTGACCCTGACATCCCTACATCCATTCCCCAACATTCCTTTCTTCTTGAAATTCAATAAAAAAATGGGCAACTGTCCCACAAAAAGAAAATTTGTCTCACACATAGCTCTCCACTTTTTATATGTGTTTTTTTGACACATTTAATCTGGTCCAGTTGACTATACACATGACTGCAGTGTTGTCACTCATCTCTGTTCTGGTAACACTCCAAAGTCATCCAATTTTCTATACATGGTCACATTAATGTGTTAAAGATGTGGATAACTGTGATTTATTCCTAATTCCCTCCTACAAATTCTTTAATCATTTTTCTTTGTTTCTTCCCTTTGCTTGTCCCCCATTTCATCCCTTTCCTATCTACCCCATGTTCAAACCTTTAATCTGGTCAAAAAGTAGAGTCAAACATCATACACATGCCCAGAAATGGTACCTAGTAAAGCCATAACTTTTTGACCTCTGCATTTGCAGGGAGTTTGGCATCAAGCACCAATGCCAAGCAGTGGTGAATGACTCTTCATGTCCTGTGGCAAAATCTGGTGAGTTTTTGTCATCAGCCACATTAGTCCAGTTATAGGTTCATAGGTGTTTACTAGGCTAACGACCGTAAGGACCTTTTTAAGCCTAGCCATGCTTCCCAAATCTCTGACAAATTCTGATACCCTTGATAAGTGTAAGCTTGGGCCTGGGAGATGAACTATTTACAGGTTACCTGTTTACATTAGAGACATAGGTGCCAAACCAGGGATGAATTTCCAATTTCCCATCCAATTGTCCAAGTTGCACTTGAATTGGGTTAGGGAGGAACTCTGCTTCACATGCATGGGGAGCCTGTTCCATAGACGGGGTAGTCTCTGGGATACATACCTATCTCTCCAGCAGATCCTATTTATATCACAGGCAAGATTTAAGTCTTTAGAATGGGTAATTCTGCTACTGTTTGTTTCGTGGATATGCAGGAGGTCTATCAGAGTGGGGTCAGACAATGCCCTGTATGCCAGGCATAGATCTCCCCTCAAAAGCCTGTAGGAGACAGAATACAGGAATAGGGTCTTGAGGCAGTCTGCATAGGACATATTACTTACACCCTGTATTCTTTTAGTGAGAAACCTCTGTGGACATTCCAGTTGTTGGATATGCCTGGTTAGGTACATACCAAAAGGTGCATTGTACTCAATGATAGGTCTGATGAATGCCGAATACAGTGAAACAATGACTTCCTTGGACTTAGATGCCATACTTTTGTTTATAAGTCGTGCAACATAGAATGATTTAGAAGCATTATTTCCATTTAATGCTGCTTAAACATGCTGTGCTAGAGAAACACAGAGTTAAAGCAGATTAAAGACAGTACTTAGAAACATTTACTCTGACAGTTATTTAGACTGATGAATGCAATAAAATGCAAATTACTCTGCAGAGTGTTGACATAAACCACTGGTCTGAAGCTTTTGCTTTTTAACGATAGTTTCAAGGGTTCAACGCCAGATGCATCATTTCCTACTGTGATGTTATATTGGAATGGTATATTTAATCACTCACATATTACAATTTGTAAAAGTTGTGATTTTCCATGAAGATATATTGATTACTCCCCAAAAATGAGTATCTGAGGTGACATCCATCCAAACTGCTATGACATAGTTAGCTAACCTTGGTCTGCTTGTAATCCTGACACCATCTGTAGAAAACAAAAATGAGCTGGATTTGAACCCTGTGTTATCTGCCCAGGGGCTTACTGCTCTTTCACCTGCTGCCACAGGGAAAGGTAGGCAGCCCGTCTATTGTTTACACTCAGTACTGCCCAGAGTGCTTATGGCAGCATAGCACCACTTAGCTGGTTTGTGTGAAGGAAGGTGAACTAATATAAATATTACTATTTTCCCATTTTAGAATAGAACCATGTTTGCTCATCACTTAACTCCGCACAAATGGGGATGACAACAGCATCAGTTCTTAATGTCATAAAAGTTATGACACAACATTTCCAATATAAACTACAGTATGAATAGCATAGTATCTGTCAGTTATTTCTCCCATAGCATATATTCATTTATATTTCTCAAGTTCAAACTGTATTCATGAAATGTGAATCTCGCATGTGCATTTGTCATCATTTGTGCAAATCAGTTTCTCGGTGATGCATTACAGGTGTTTGGCATGTACTACTATTGCTATGCTCAATTACCCCCATCCCATCAAAAGGCATTATTAAACATAACAGAAGGGAAGGGACTTGTTATTCACTGAAGTCATACATCGACTCTTGTGTTACCTGCAGCAATGCACTTGCAAATGATATCTCAGTAAAAGGTCTAATGCCAACTACACTACAGAAATAAAGAGCAAGACAGCATTGTTACATTTGTTATGGCTTTATACTGACACTATCCATTGGTTATCACTGATCAAATCGCACTGATATTATCTGAAAAATCTTAGTGTGGACATCAGTTCATCAGAATATGAATACATACATCAACACTTGCTGTTTTCAAAGTGTGTGTGTGTGTGTGTGTGTGTGTGTGTGTGTGTGTGTGTGTGTGTGTGTGTGTGTGTGGTTCCCTATTAAAATCACTAAGGTCCACTTACCCAAATACGGAAACGTCAACACATGTACGTCGAATTGCAAAAAACACCAATTGTCCTGAAGTGCGAAATCTGAAATGCCGAATCGTCATGGTTGGCCCTTCTGTAAGGTAAGTGTGTGATAGTTATAGGTTCATAGGTTCATAGGTTTATACTAGGCTATCTGGCGTAAGGCATTTATAGGCCTAGCCCAAATTTTTGTGGCTTACGCCACCCCTTATATGAAAAAATACTGTGCCCATTAGTTTGTTGTGCCTCTGTCCAGCAGTGACACAGAGATGATTCCCGGGGTAAACCTACGATCTCCCATCCACAGGTCAAGATTTCTCTTGTACAGAGCCAGCGAGGTGCTCTGCCTCACATGGACTGGGATTTTATTCCACAGCATAGGGAGTCTCTGAGTGATAAATCTATCCCTCCAGCACATCCTATTTATATCCGTGCTAAGGTTTAAGTCGCTTGCTCTAGTGGTTTTGGTGGATTTGGATTTTTTGAGGTGGAGCATGTCCATCAATTCCGGCCTGGACACGGCCTTGTATGTCAGGCACATGTCACCTCTGAGCAGACGGTATGCGACTGAATAGAGCTGGAGTTTCTTCAATCTGGCAGCATATGACAGATTTTGGAGTCCCTTTATCCTTTTGGTGAGGAACTTTTGGGGTCTCTCCAATTGCTGCAGATGTCGGGTGAGATACATCCCGAATGGGGCATTGTACTCGATCATTGGTCTGATAAGTGAAGAGTACGGGGAACAATGACCTCACTAGATCTGGATGTGAATCCCTTCATGATCAGGTGGGCAATGTAGAAGGTCTTTCTAACCACTTTAGCAACGTGAGTGTCAAAAGAAAGGCCACTGTCAACCTGGGTCCCCAGGTCCCTGATAATCTCTTCTGTGCTTAGTGGATTGCCACCTATATGGTAGCTTGGGGATACCTTGTTTTTCCCGAAGGGTATGACTATACATTTTTTGGCGTTTAACTTCAGGCCATGGCTCTGGCACCAGCTATCTGTTTCTGAGAGTCCCTTCTGAAGGATATCCGTGTCCGATGCACTTTCCACTATGGCGCCCATTTTGCAGTCGTCTGCAAACTTTGTCAGCCAAAGTCCTCCCATGTTGGTCCGCCCATATGGACCTTAGGGTTAGGGTGCGGGTTAAGGTAAGTGCATAGATAGTAAGGTATGTAAGGTTTAGTGTAGGGTTAGAAGTAGGGTTTTGTTAAGTGTATGTGTGTGGGTTATTTATTTTGTTTGGGTATAGCTCAGTAAGGTAAGTGTGCAATAGTTACAGACCTTAAGGTTAGGGTGTGGGTTAAGGTAAGTGCATAGATAGTAATGTATGTAAGGTTTAGTGTAGGGTTAGAAGTAGGGTTTTGGTTAATGTATGTATGTGGTTTATTTATTTTGTTTGGGTAGGTAGTATGTAGCACGTGGTGGGGTTGGACAACTATGACGGTTTGAGATTTTGAATTTCGTGGTTTAGGGCGTTCGGTGTATTCGCGGTTTGGGTAATATGTGTCAATGATTCCATATTCGCTGAATAGGACTTTCATGGTTCTAATATAGACCCATTTACATGTGTGTGTGTGTGTGTGTGTGTGTGTGTGTGTGTGTGTGTGTGTGTGTGTGTGTGTGTGTGTGTGTGTGCGACTGAGTGTGTTATGTACACAGCATATTGAGAAACATGTATATGTATGTCTCTGTTCTGCAACATGCATTCATGACATAACAAGATGACTTAAAGAAATTTGGATTACTGCAAGCAAAAAGCAAATCTGAAATCCAAACTTTGCATACAAGTCTCATAACAGTACATGTTACCTGCAACATTATGATGATGTCATCTGCTATAAAGCCAACTATGACAATAAAAAACAAATCATACTTCTGTGATGGCGCGGATGTTAAGTATTGTGTTCTGCAGCTGGACTAACTAGTTAGGTAGGGGTTTAAATTGCACAGCAGTCAGCTTGTGTGTGTGCCTGTATGTCTACCTGTGTGTGGGTGTGAGTAGTCAGCAGAGCATGACTCTACATCCTAATGCCATCACACAAGTCTCATTGAGAACAAAGGTTTGCAGTCATACATGACTACCACTAGTTTCATACAGCCCTCAATACACCTTATTCCCAACTTACATTGATAATGTTATCTGCTATAAAGACAGAACAGTAATTGAGAGCAATGTACCCTTTTTAATATAACTCGCCACACACCTGCAACAGCTAGAGCACCAGCAGAGATTTTGCACAAGGAAGATACAGAGTGTAAAAGATAGGCCCTACATGGACAGATTGAAACTCTCTATCACTGTATTCTGTCCCCTACATACTACTGAGGGCTGATTTGTATCTGGCCTACAGATCAGTCTACAATCTGGCCCTGATGGAAATGTTGCACATTGGTAAAGCAAACTGCATATGGGTCACTTGTTCCAAGGATGTTAACCTAGCCTCTGACATAATAAATCATGTTGGACAGATATAAACTTCTCTCAGACACTAACCCTTCTCTGGAACAAGCTTTCCATTCACTTAAAGCAAAGGTCTTTCCTGACTGTATTCAAGTGCAGCCTACATCAATGGATGGTTATTGGTAATTGTACTCCTGGTGTTGTGCCCATGTCTCTCATGGATACAGGCAATTGGTCTTAGGTAACATACCATAGGCTCATAACCATGTGATCTTTGTACACATACCTATTTAAAATTATGAAACTCATGTTAAATATGGCTAGGCTTTTATATCATCTGGGAACATTAGCCTAGCACTCTCCTATGCATCTATGATACTATGAAGTCCAGTTGTATCCTATGTAGAGGTATAGTGTGATCATACAGCAACATGGACATAACAGTACATCATATCAGTATTAGAGCTTGATAGTTTGCAAGAACACACATGCATGCATGTCAAGATTTCATGCCACTATAACATTTTCACTGGCAATGTCAGGGGGTTAGTGATCATGTGGCATGTGTATTGAGATTTGACATGCTTACAGAATGCAGTTTATGCATTGTTTGGTATGTGAATAGTATAACAGTGACAGCTTCCTCACTCATGGATGCTCGACTTTGCACTTCTGTAGTTTCTGTGCACATGGCCATAGTTGATGCATTGCCATCAGTCTCACATACTGCTATACCAGTCATTATAACAGACCATTTCTTAATTAACACATCAATTGCAGATGCTTTGGACAATATCCATTGCTGTTACATGTGTCAGATGCATGCAATATATAGCTGTGTGTCAGGAATCCACTCATAATAATGTGTTGTTTGGAAGTATTGTTATCCGTATGGCCAATCCCTATATAAGCCAGGGATGGTTCAGTCAAGTGTATTACATTTGGCACAGTGAGCTTGCACACATTATGTTGCCCATACAGAACTATTCTTTGTTGTGCATACCTATTAGAAATTGACAGTTCAGACTTCCCTTCAAGGTACTGTACAAGATGTATGCATGATGCATCTTATTGTGTTGAACTCATTAAATACAGAAATCATTGAAAACATTGATGACATGGGTTTGATTCTTGCATATGTGGCTTGCGGCTTATGTCTCAAGCAAACCTCTCAAATGGCCAGGATTGCTTCAGAATTCAACTCCAGGTTTAATATTGTTCTGCTTAACCCCTCCAAAGGCATTTATTTTTGGAAAAGGGGTGGTGAATTCCCCTGATAGAATACTGGCAATCATTATAGTTGTACATGTCTGTTCTTGCAAAACATGTATAATAACCTAAACTCACATATTCTATCAATGTCACAGATTAATATTGTTAATATTTTAGAATAGTTTCTGATTGTGCCTGTTCTGTCAGCAGTTGACTTTATGTCTCCATGACTGGTTATGAGGTACGCTGATATTTCACTTCTGTTCAACAAGTCATTTTACAGATCTTCACGCTATGCACATACCCCCACTGGATATAGCAGACTTGCTAAATGTCATCTCCATGAGCATGTCGGTGATGTTTATATCACAAACATTCATCTCCATTGACATGTAGCCTTCTGTGACAGTGACATACATACTAACATGTGTGATGATATGCATATAACTTGCACAAGAGGTGTAAACAGCAGTACTGTCTACATATGTGCTTAATGTTATGCTACTGACTTATCTTGGAAGGGTACATACATGGACATATCCTACTTGGGGTACATTGCCAAATTTTACATGCCCTCCTCCTCCTCTTTCTTCATTCCTATCAGCCATGGCTATGCCCATTTTAATCAGCACACTTTCCCTGCATACTGTATTTAAGTTTAATTGCATTTGCCCTTTCTGTTCTTCCTACCATTTTTTATTTCAGTCAGAGGATACTTGTTGAAGTGTACATTGCAATGAGTACAGTTTTCTATAATGTGTTAATTCTGCAGTTATTGCACTATTTTCACCCCGGTAGTCATTGTGGCTGTCCACACTATCTGAAAGAGTAGGTTTGCCCATAGGCAAACTGGTATGCATGTTCTTTCTTCATTCATGCTCTTCTGCAAAGCTTCCTGGCCGGCAACAGTGTTACTGGCCATGAAACATTGCTTGTATTTGTCTAAGTGCGAGGAGCACCATTAATATACACACTAACATGTAAACTCTGTGTAGGCTTTGTGTGTGGCTACACAGAGACTATTGAATCCCAAGGATAATCTTTGGTTAAAATCAGATCAACCCAGAACAATGACTACAATAGTTAGCTTCCTCCATACCTGAGTAGTTAATTGAACAGAGTCAACCAGAGTATGAAAAAAAGAGAACCCTCTACTGTGAACAATACTCCAAAAACAATGTAACCCAATAGATGCCGACCTATGAATTTTCTAGGATCTTGAGTTATTCCTTTCATGTTTCCTTAGCATCTGAACCAGCAGGTGACCAACCAACCAACCAATGGCTGATGATGTAAGGAACCCCCCAGGGAGTGAGTTAGCAGAAGCAATACTCCTAAATGAATGCAGATCATATTGGATGCCTCAATCTGTAATGAAAATTGGACCAGAATTGGTATTAACTAATGTTTATCTTGAGAAGGTAGCCTAAGGTCAAAAGTCTTCAAAGCATATAGAGATGAGGAATAACCCTTCTTAGTGTTCAATGCCCATGACTTGGATAATAAAATAATGGCTATTCTACACCAGTCATCCAAATTGCCTAAAGTAAAAGTGCCCCAAAATACTGCACTTCTCATGTGGTGGAACTTGGAGAACTGAAACTGTGATATACTATCAGCTATGCCTTGCATTTCCCTGGAAAGTGAATAACTGCAAAATTCAAATTGATCAATAAACTTAGTTATACCAATAATCTCAACAGTGAATGTACTCGTTTAGATCTTGAAGACCATCTGACTTAGGCCTGTACTACTGTTTACTTACTGGAATTGAAAATGACTCTGCTTTTGGTGAAATGCTCCTTCCAGATAACAGCGGCTACCCAGATTGTCAAAACTTCTAAAAAGATTATAGGTTCATAGGTAGGTAATAGGCTATCTGCCTGAGGGTATTTATAAGCCTAGCCAGAGTGTGTCGGCTTTCGCCGCCCCACTGATTAATTAACTGATCCTCTGTCAAGCAGAGCCAATGAAGTGATCCCAGGGGTATATTTTCTGTTACCCATCCACTCATCAAGGTTTCTCTTGCAGAGTGTTAGTGAGGGGCTCTGCCTGATGTAATCTGGAATTTTGTTCCAAAGCATGGGGAGTCTCTGTCACAGAAATCTATCCCTCCAGCATGTTGTATTTGGTTTAGCTCACTAGAGCACGTGGCTCGCAGTGACTTGGATTTCTTTAGGTGGAGCATGTCCATCAATTCTGAGTTGGACATGGCTTTGTAAGTCAGGCAGAGATCACCTCTGAGTAAGCAATATGCCACTGAGTACAGATGGAGTTTTTTCAGTTGGGCTGCATAGGAGATATGTTTGAGACCAGTAATCCTCTTGGTGAAGTACTTTTGTGGTCTTTCCAGCTGTTGGAAGTGTCTTGTGAGGTACATCCCAAATGGGGCATTGTACTCTATGATGGGTCTAATGAGTGATGAGTAGAGGGGCATTATAACCTCTTTATTTCTAGATGCGAACCCTTTAGTAATTAGATGGGTCACATAGAAGGATTTTCTAACTATTCTGGCAATATGATTGTCAAAGCAGAGATTACTATCTACCTGGGTTTCCAGATCTCTTATTACTTCTTCTGTATTAAGGGGTGGGGGGGGCTACCACCTATGTGGTAATCCGTGGGTGTTTTGTTTTTCCCAAACGGGATGACTATGCATTTTTTGGCATTTAGCTTGAGGCCATAACTTTGACACCAGGTGTCCATCTCAGTAAGGCCCTTTTGGAGGATGTCCATGTCAGCCAGAGAGTCAATTATGGCTCCCAGTTTGCAGTCATCGGCAAACTTGGTTAGCCATAGTCCTCCTGTGTTTGCCTGTACTTCTGAGAAATACATGCAGAACAGTAGGCGTCCCAGGACCGAGCCTTGTGGGACACTTATGTTCAGGCTGGTGAGTTTTTCTGTAATACCCGAGTGGGGAATGGTGTTGAAAGCCTTGGTGAGGTCAAGGTAGGCTGCGTGAACCACCTTTCCCTCATCTATGGCCTTGGTGACTGTCTCGAAGAAGTCCACCAGGTTTAGTAGACATGATCTGCCCTTAACAAAGCTGAACTGGGTTGGGTCAAGTGTTTGGAGCTGCCCAATGTCTTTGTTAATGTGTTCCATGATGATGCACTCCATAGCCGATAGTTACCAGGGTCAGTTGTGGCCCCTCCTTTGTGGAGAGGAATAACCGTTGCTATCCGCCATTCTATGGGCATGTAGCCTGTGGAGAGGCTGAGGTTGAACATGTGTTTAGGTGGGGGGTTAGTTCATTCTGTAGTTCGTGCAAGACGCAGCCTGGGACACCATCTGGTCCCATTGATGCTGTGTTTTTGGCTTTTAAAAGGGCTGTTTTCACCTGTGTGTCTGTGATTTTTGGGACACTACACTTTTCCGGTATTGTTGTGGGCCCTTTTGGAGATGAGAGGGGGGGTGAAGTCTGCAGTGAATCTATCTGCCAGGATGTTGGCAAAATCAGTAGGTTCAGTATATTTTGTGCTATTTTGCACTAGTTCAGTGTATATCTGCTAGTTGCCACTTAGATTCTAAACATAGCTAAAAAAGGCTTTGTGGTTATCTTTTGAATCCTTATATAACACTTCTTTTCCTCACACCTGGAAAGGAACATTTCTGCTGAAAGCCACCTACCCTGAAAATACCCCCATGCCATGAATATATCTGTGCCTGAAAAGTGTAAAAATCCCTCCAGATGTTAAACTACTGGGTGCCTCCCATGCCCCAGTAAAAGATGCATTGGACTCTATGACCATCTCATTACCTTTCCCAGCCTAGCTGCTCTCTGCAACCCATGTTGAAACTTCAAAGGCAATGTTCCTTGGACTAGAGATCTCTTTCTTTGATTGATGCCTGTATTTTTGGGAGGCATTTTGGTTAATGACTGATTGCCTTCAACAATCAGCTGTTCTTCCTCTTGCTTTGTGACAACCTTTCCTTTTCATGGGCAGCTTCTAGGTCTGCAAATAGGTCTTAAGCTCCATAATAAATGTTCACATCCATACATTAAGGTCTGCAGTGAAGAAGTACATGTGAAAATAAAACTGAACAGTGAGGCTCAATGATAAAGACAGAGAATAAACGAGGAAGCTAAAACCAAGTACTCTGTACAGTAAACTCTCAGTTAACTGGAACTCAAGCTGCCAGCACTCTCAAGCCATCAGCAAAAAATATTGAAGAAATACAGTATAATTTTCATATGTTACACTTTCTGTTTTCCCCCACAGAAACATACCTTACATTTTTAGAGTTTTAGAGTTTTAAAAAGGAAGATAGGGATAAATTCCCTCTCTGCCCAACCTGAGAACAAGTCAAACCAAACAAATAGCATAGGGTACAGTATTAGTCAGGCCTATTTTTAATAGTAACTCTCAAGCAAACAGAAATTACAGTTATCTGGAATCTACCAATCCCCATGGGTGCAGGTTAATTGAGAGTTTACTGTATATTGTAGACAACTGCACTTTGCACTATAAATCACAATAGCACCCATGATTCTCAAAAAAAAAAAAAAATGAAATAAAAAACTTTAACTGTAAATATCAAATGATCCTTCCCTCAGCTGATAACAAAAATAGGTTCACATTTGTAGCTTATATTGCTCAACATATGATAGGATATTCAAATATCATTACTGGGCATTCATTTCAAAAATATTAATAGTGTTCCCCTTGTTTTTTTTTTTTTTTTTTTCATTCATAACTCTCAAGTGTGCCTCATTTACAGGGACAGCTCTAATTTAGTTTCAAATTTTTGCTCGGATCCTTCCAATATGTTCTAAAGTTTTTGACTTTTAAAAGAAAGGTGGTGAATTATTTTATATAAGTAATAATAATAATTAGAGAAGTAGAATCCTTTTGCTAACATTTTCTTATTCGATCAGTGTCTTAAAAATAATGGCATTCATAATTCAGATCTGTCCCTGATTGTACCAGAATATTTCTTGGTCGAGTGTTATGTTAGCATTATGGGACTAAATGAAGATAATTAAATATGTATGGCTAAAAACATTTAAACATTCTTAATACATAAATATGGAAACCGCTGATAAATCTGATGAATGTGAATAAGGTTAAAAGTAAATACTTGATTAACAATTAGTAAAGTTTTTAAATTTTCCAAAATAAATTCTAACCTAATAACTGTCCACTTTCATGAAAATAAATAAATAAATAACTAGGCATTTAATTCTTGTCTATAGTTTGTTCATAATATAATTGCTGAATTAATGACAAGTCATTGAAGACTGCATAAAGTAATGACAGACACTGAATATAACACCTCATTTTATTCATTTATTTATTTATCTTTGTTTACCAGGTAAGTTTGATTGGGATTGATCCTATTTTCAGTGCCAGCCCAGTGAGAAAAGCTCCACAGTTAATACAGATACAAAGCACAGAGAACATTGCATGTACATACATAAACTAAGAGAGTAGGAGTTTTACATTATGCAGTGAGAAAAGCTGTACAGTTTTTACATATACAAAATAAAGATGATGGTAATTTTCATACATAAATTAAATTATTATGGCATTTTATATTGTGATTCAGATATGTATGTACATTAAAATCATATTTACAGTTTAGAATCTACATTGTACAACACTGAATTTATAGAAATTGAATGTATGCAATTAGTAGAAAGATAGATGTGTGTTTAAAGATATGTTAGAAATTGTTAGGATGTTCTGT
Source organism: Protopterus annectens (assembly GCF_019279795.1). Taxonomy (NCBI): domain Eukaryota; kingdom Metazoa; phylum Chordata; order Ceratodontiformes; family Protopteridae; genus Protopterus; species Protopterus annectens. The sequence goes on along the minus strand of NC_056737.1, from coordinate 110,863,930 downwards.
CATTTAACTATTGTTAAATACGGCTTTTAAAGTAATACAGTAGGTAGGTTAGAGTTTGTAGAGGTGGTTGAAGTTTTGGATGTCAATATGTTATTTTATAAAGAATATTGATATGCAGTGAAACATGTCAGAAGATACAGACATAGAGATTTTAGATGAGATAGGGATGGAGGGAAAATATAAAAGTGTATGCGATAGAATAAGTTTAGCTATATGTGAGAGTGGAAAAGAGTTTAAGAAGTATTTATACTGGAGGTGTTTTGGAGCACAGCCAGTGGGCTAATAATTGTTTTTTTCAGTGATGTTTTAAATATATTTAGTTTGCCTGCTTGCCTTAGTTCTAACGGGATGGAATTCCAGATTTTTTTAACATGATAAAACTAAAGTGAGTCACCAGCAGAATTATTTGATTTTGTGACAGAAGGTAGTGTTTTGTTACTGGATCTGAGGGTTCTGTAAGGTTGCATTGTATCTTCTGGAGATGGACATTTTGCAGGGCAGTATATTGTGGGCTATAGTCTAAAGCTGGGGAGTTTTAACAGAAAGGTGGTGAATTATATTTAATTATCTTTAATAAGTAATGACAATAATTAGGACATAGAAAAGATACCTCTGCTCCCTTAACCCACTCAAACAGCTACTCCAATATCTTTTCTAACTTGTTTCCACTTTATCCCCTACTCTTACCCAAACTAAAAATCCTACCTGTTACTCTTACACTCTTATCCATTATAGTCACTTATTCAAGCCCAAAAAGCAACCACTGACTACAATCCACACAAATACCTTCTCTACTATTCCGTAAGTGAAGATATCCAACCTAATCCTGGGCCTATCTCAGCCATCCTCTCCACTCAAACCTCCTCTTACAAATACTTAAAACTAATTACTCTCAATTTCCAAAGCATTCATAATAAGATTTCTGAGTTCCATGCTTGGACATCACTCTACCAACCTGATATCATTGATGCCACTGTAACCTGGCTCAAACAAACGAGAAATCCTTCCCCCAGGATTTAATATCCAATGTCAAGCTAGACAGAACAAAAACGGTGGAGATGTGGCCCTCCTCTACCCTAACTCTAACCCCCTTTTCCAATTTTATCCCTTTGTTTGACTCAGTTGAACTTCTAATCTCATATCTAAACATAAATAACTCCAAATATTTTCATTGTTGTTATTTACATCCCCCCAGGCAACAATATACCTATCCTTGAGTATGTACTTACCTGGATCTCCAGTACAATCAATAATGAAACCATCATACTAGGAGACATAAACATTAATGGGTCCCTTGTCTGTTCTAACCACCCCTCCCATAACATAAATCTATTCCACTTATCCCAACTAATCACATAAGCTACTAGATTAACAAATCCCTCTCTGAAGGCTCCATTCTAGACTGGATACTTGTCAGTGATCCTAAAAAGATCTCCTAAGCTGGCACCATCCCTAATACATTAAGCAACCATCTCCCTGCATTCATCTTCAGAACTTCACCTACCATCCAAAAAAAAACATCTATATAAGCACTCCAGGAACATAACCAACTTTAACCCTCAAGCCTTCACTAAGCAACTAAAACAGATAAACTGGAATATTCTAAAAAACATTCCACTAGATGACACTGTCAGCTGCTTTAACAACATATTCTTTGATACCCTAAATAAATTCTCACCCTCCTGTATAAAAATAGTAAAAGTTAACTCAGCCCCCTGGCTAACTAGATCAACAAAACAACTAATGCAAAACAGAGATAAAGCATGGAAACAGTGGTAAAAAGTAGAAATCCTACCACACTACAAACCTACATGCTGTAATGATATAAAAAAAACAAATAACCAAAGAGAAAAAAGAATTTATATCTAAAATTCCAGGCTAACAACAAAAATCTTCTTCTTCTTCTTCTTCTTCTTCTTCTTCTTCTTCTTCTTCTTCTTTCGGCATTTCCCGGTTAGAGGTCACTACAACCCAGGCAAACAACAAAAATAATGTCAGAAAATTCTAGACCATTATCTCCTGTCTTCTAAATCCTGGCACTAAGACTAAACCAACCCCATTTTCCAATAAAAATAACTCAGACATAGCCATGCTTTTCAACAACCACGTCATCAAGATTATATCAAACATAACATCCAAATTTACCCAACACCAGTCTGACTCATGCTTTTCTGCTTCTATTCCTTCAGACATCCCTTACACTCCAATATCACCCCCCACTATAACCCCACTAATCTCTGCACTCACTCCTACTCTCTAAAACCTATACCCATAAATGACTACTCCTAAATCTTAAACCATGCTCCAGTGCAGCTGACAACCTACCCTCAAACTTCCTAAGACTTGCTGCACATGCCATTGCCTACTCTATTCTTGAATCAGTTGTCTCTACTTCTTGGAAACTGGCACATATTATACCCCTCCACAAAGGTGGCGACCCTACAGATGTGTCCAAATACCATCCGATAGCTATTCTTTCTCCCTTTCCAAGATCCTTGAAAAATGTGTTCAGACTCAACTCCTTGAATTTGTTACAACCAATCAAAGCCTGTCTCCTACTCAACATGTATTCAGGCCAGGTCACAGCACTATGACAGCCATAATCTCCTTCAAAGACACAATCAATAAAGTTAGGGACTATGGTAAGTATGTCTCATTAACCTTCCTAAAGATTTCGATACGGTTTCCCTTCCCTTTCTCCTTAACCAACTCACAATCAGTGCTATCCACCCCTTAACTTAACTGGTTCACAAGCTATTTATATAACAGACAACAAGCTGTTAATTGGAACTATTCCCTCTCCTCCTACCTCCCAAATCCCACAGGGGTTCCATAAGGCACCATTTTAAGACCCTTACTCTTTAGTATCTTCATTAATAAGTTTCACTTATCTCTTAGTCATGGCTCTCTTATTCGATATGCAGATGTTGCTACGATTATTTGCACTGCTGAATGTATTCCCAAGCTCCACCTCATCACTGAACTAGCATTCTCTTCCATCGAAAACTGGCTTACCAAAAATCATTTGCTGCTCAATCCTAATAAACACCAAGCTACTAGTTTTTAACCCCAAAATAATGCACCCCAGTAGACAATAACACATTTCCATACTCTCCTACAATAAAACACTAATAGAAATCGTCTCCCATACCAAATTATTAGGTGTTATAATTAATGAACACCTCAAATTCCATCTTCATGTCCATAACAACATAAAAAAATACCAAAAACTAGGCTTGCTTTACAGACACAATCAATTTCTTAAACCTACTACAAACAAACCCTAGCCATCACCTATCTACTAATCTCTAACCTATGGTGCTCCACTAATATTAAACCTAGCCCCCAAGTCTTTACTCGAAATCTGCTACAATAAAATTGCTCGATTTGCAACAAATGCCTCTTAGTCTACACATCACTGTACAGCATTACAGTCACTAAACTGGTTAGAACTACTACACCATCTTTCCTATATTCAGCTAATGGCAGCACACAAAATCATATACAAACCTTCATTATGTCCTGCCCTCTCCTCCATTTTCACTAACTGCATACCCAACACACCCCTTAGAACTGAAAATCAACATCTGCTACAAGTTCATGACCCAAAACACCCAGCTGGCCAGCTTCTATACTCCCACATCATGACCAAAAAATGGAGCTCTCTTTCTATAACTCTCAGATCAAGTTAAAACTTCTCCACCTTTAAATCCTCCTTACATAACTACCTATCCTCCATTTAGAGGTGTAACTGTCCCATATCCTCCTCTCTCAAAACCTGCCCTCCCCTCTCAAACTACACTCAGCCTCCTCTCTCAAATCACACTGACTCGCCTTCCTATTCTGTATCTTAGATACATTGTAAAACTGCTCATGGCAACTGCCTAATTTGCTTGTTGATATGTTATATGCATTTCTGTTGAAAATGCTCTAACATGTACATTTGTTTTCTTCGACTATGCATCTTTTGCCTTTGTTCTTATGGTATATGCTATTTTGCTTATGCTATCTCTACTTGTTAATTTATGTTTTTCTTTACCTTCGCTAGTATGTATACTGATATATTTTATTCATCTGTTCTAGTTTGTAACATGTTCTTGAAGCTTTTCTCCTTGGGCCACCACTGAAAATGGACTCTTTTGGCCCAGTGAACTTTCCCAGTAATCAAATGCCCATAGATAAATAAATAAATAGTACAATTCTTTTAATTCAAAACTTAAGTATTAGTTAATGTACTAGTGTGGAAGTTCAAGCCAGTTAAGATCATTTAGAGGTATGCAATAATGAGTCTTTTTAGGGGTATTTACAGCAAATTTGGCAATTCTAATGTAGGCCATTTCTAGTTTGCTTTTTAGGGTGGAGTTAAGATTAGAAAAGATAGGTGATGCATAAAGTTGGGATGAAAGCAGGTGTGTTGATACCATCAATTTTCTAGAGTGGTCAGTGAGAAAAATGTTCACTCTATAGAGGGAGCCTACTCCCCATTTATTTATTTATTTTTTCTTGAGGTGGTGGTAATCATATTTGAGATGATGATCAATTAATATTCTAATGAGTTTGATTTGAGCAACACATTTTATTTTTCTGTCTTTAGAAAATAGAATGTGAAATGAATTTGTCCTATGTAGTTTTTACAGGTAAATAATATTAGTTTTGTCCCTTGGGGGATTTACAAGCAGGTCTGAGTTATCTAGCCAGGATATGGTGGATAAAAATGATTCTTCAGTTATGTTTTGCAGAGAGGAGAGCATCTGAGCAGGACAGATGAGTATAGAAATATCTACATATTGTACTGTGGTTGCTTGCCTGGAGGCACAGTGTAAGTTGTTAAAAAGATAGCAAAGGTAGAACTGATACCTGGTTGATGCTGACTGAAAGTAGTAGGAAAAAGGATAAGTCTTTGTGCCATTTAACAGCTTGTTTCTTATTAGACAGTAACTGTGAAACGAGGTCTGACTTCAAAGATTGACATAGGTGATCAAGTTTGTGACATTTTTGATGTGCTAATGTATCAAATGCTTTTCATAGGTCAATAAAAATGGTGATATGCTTCAGAAACACATGCTAAAGAAAATATGTTGTCCAATATTTTAAATGTTTTATTATCAAAGTTCAATCCCTAATATTTGATAATGGCCATCATTCCTTTATTTTCTCTAGGTAACCTCCATAAACACTGGTGATAAAATAAAGAACTCAGTTGTTGATGCTATATAGAAGTGTTAAATGGGAATTTAATAAAGCCTACATATTTTTTTACCTTGTAGGCATAGCACAGCGCTGCCAACATGGGTGTGAACATTATTAAATTCATTAAGCGCTGCTGAGCGGCACACAAGAGCACGCCAAAACAGAAACTTCTGTGGCATGCAAATCACCTTATAAGCAGGAGAATCTCATGCAAATGAGGCAGGTAGAGTAATCCAGCAAGCAGATAGGCAGCTCTGCAGACCCCTTGTCAGTGTTTATAATGTACATGGAAATATTCCATGTACAGGACTGTAGACAAGTCAAAATGGGCTATAAAAATGTAGGTAGATAGACAGAAATGGCATAGCACACACAGATATGAGCAAAACTATCCTCCTTGTGTTCCAAAAGTTGCAGTTAATATATTAAAATAAATTATTTTTTTAATAATCTTAGCATGTTTCTGTGGCACACCACAGTGCACAAATCTTATTAAAAAAAAAACCTGGAAAACCCAATATTAATATCATGTGACAGAATTGTATTACAGAACCCTATATGTTGTATCTACAATGGCGCATTGGTGCTGTTACTAACATAGAAGGGCTTGGAAGTGTGTAGTATCCAGGCTGTGAGCATAGATCCCTATGCAAATGAGGTGGTGATACTGAATAGCATAATGAGATAACCGTCTCCACATATCCTGTCCGTGTAGGCAGAGAGCCATGTTGGTATCCACAGAGAAGGTAGCTGACATCAAGAGAGGGTGTGTCCAATAACTTCTAAGCTGATTGGAGTTTAGCTGTGCCTGGTTGCACGGCGTGCAGCCATGCTGAGTGTGGAGGCCTGGGTGTGTGCGTGTGTGCACTGACTTCTAAGCTTTGTTTAACTAAGGTTTCCATATGTTTGAGTGGCGTGTTGCTGTGCTGAGCATGGCAGTTTGGTGGGGGTGTTGTGCACTGACTGCTAAGCAGTGTTTACCTACGGGATGCACATTTGCATGGTGCGCCTAAGTGCTCAGAGTATCTAAATGGCCAATGATGTATTAATTAGTGTTGATCCCTACTTAACTTCATCTAGGGCCATTAAATGATGTCAATTATATATTAGGCAGGTGCACTACGTCATAGGCAGCCAATCATGCAGGCAGCACCTACAGTAGAGCACTATAAAGTATGCATACACCCTACAGTCTGATTTTCCCCCATACTCTGCACCATTGGAGTACAGACTTGGGAATTTTAACTGAAAGAATGTTAGAGGCTGCTGCAGGTCTGCTACATTTGTATGTGTTAGATGCTAAAGTCAGTGCTGCTGCTGCTGCTGACAATAGGCCTGGGCAGAGAAGGAGGAGAGTGTTCAGGGCCAGGGTAACCTTCCAGGAACTACATGAGCTGAAGATTGTAGAGAGCTACAGGGTGAACAGGGATGTATTAATAGAACTCACTGAGCTTTGCTCCTTTCAACTTAGGCCCAGAACCAACAGAGGGGAACTCATCTCAGTGGAAACAAAAGTATGTGTAGCCCTTAGGATAATAGCCACAGGTACCTTCCAAAGACCAACTGGGGAAAGGATGGGGGTCTCACAGGCATTAGCATCCAGGGTACACCACCATTTCCTGGATGCCATACTACCACATGCCAGTAAGCACATTTCTTTTCCCCTCACCCCTGAGGTGAGGCCCAGCAATATGCAACACTTCTACCATGTAGCACACTACCCTGAGATACTGGGTGCCATAGATTTTACTCATGTACACATCAAGGCACCACCCAGTGAGGAGGGTAGAATTTACATCAACCACAAGGGGTACCACTCCATCAGCTGCCAAGTTATGTGCAATGTCCAGGGCATTATTATGAATGTGTGTGTTGGCAGCCCTGGCAGCTATCATGACTCCCATATCTGGCATTCATCACAGCTGTACCAGATGTTTGCCATGGGGGACATCCCACATGGCCATTTAGTGGGAAATGCTGGCTATGCCCTGGAAACGTGGATGATGACACCCATCAGAAATACACCCACAGAAGAACCCATAATGAGGCACATGCACAAACTAGGAACATCATAGAGCATGTGTTTGTGTTGCTGAAGTCACGGTTCCGGTGCCTCAATATATCTAGTGGAGCCCTCCACTATTCTCTAGCCACAAGTGCTCATATGTTCATAGTATGTGCCATGCTACACGATAAGATTCTGTGGAAGAGCTGCGGCAGGATCAGCATAGAGAAGGGATACACAGCCCCCCACCAGTGCCTAGGTCACCACAGCCACACTCACAGGAGGACTCAGAGGAGGAGCCCGCTAATAATGTCCCTGCAGGTAGACTTAGGCATGCCCATTACACCCTGGCATTGGCTAAGAGACAACGCACAGCACATACACTGACAACATAGGACCCAGGGACTGACACCTTACTCCCACTCACATACATATAATAAAATAGGCGATGCTAGGCAACCCACACAACCTGCTCCTATCCCTGTATTGACTGTGCACCACTTGCATCACACAGAGTTAGCCCTGAACTACAGGTCTGTCAACTGCTGCATTCGCAAGGTAAGTCTCTAACCTACACACTAATAGTAAGGATTGCTATAATATGGTATTGTATGTATGGCTCTGCTGCTGTTATGCAAGAAAATATAGTAGGCTATTTGGTCAGAGTTAACATCCATATGGGACAACTGATACCCAGTCCAATAGTATTTGTTCCTTAATATTCAACAGGCCTCATGGATGGAATATTCACATTATCAGGCAAGGGAGATGTTAAACAGTGGGCACACATATTTGGATTACTGTCTGCCCAAGCTGATTATGTGCTGTTGTTTCCCCACCCCAATAGAGCGGTGTAACCATATGACCACTTTAACAAAAATTATCTATGGTATAGCAGTGGACCAGGCAATCTCAGGGCTGTAACATAGCGCTCACACATTGTATGTCTCTCTTCATGCAGGATAGCAATGTACATATGTATGCTGTTGATTGTGTGATGGATGACCCCTCTCTGTCTAGCAAACTATGTGACTCAATGGACTAGACAAGATAGCACGGGTGATGGAATTGATGGTTCTAATCTGGAATTACTCACTTTTGCATGTGCAGTAGTAGTATGTTGGTGTTTTCACCGAATGTCATACCTCCCAACCTATCAGTGCAAAAAATCTGGATAAATCCAGAAAGACTGGAGGGACAAAGGCTCAAACATAAAGACAGAGTTTAAATATTGGTCACATCAACCTTGCTGGAAGTAAAGATGTTGCAGTAGTACATATATCCCAATGGATATAAAATCTGACACACAATTGTTTGTCTGTAGTAAGTAGAATATATTAATGTCGACATTCACTAAATCATCAGAAGACCACAAATGTGTGAGGGACAGACCAAATATATGAGGGAAAACTCTGGACGTTCCATGAAAATCAGGACAGGTGAGAGGTATGCAGACTATCAGTCTGTTGGTGGTGTAACATTACCAACCCTAGTCACATATGTAGTACAGCAGACAGCTGGGGAATGCTGTGGACATTTTGAGTGAAGCGCAGTACTGCAAAAACAGAGACATATGTTAATGTCTGTAACATATAAAATCCTGGACTGGAAAATAGGTAGGTGTGGCCTGAAGTCACATTATAAGTACTGACAGTCCCACTAGGCATGCCTCGGGCCTTTATTGACATGACTTATTATGTATAAATGTCTATACATACAGACAGATATGTATACATATCCATCTGTCAGTATCTCTCTCTCACATGCATAGTATATATATCTCTATGTTGTGTCAAATCGATATATATAGCTATATATATTAAAATGATACATAGACTCCCCCATATATGTACAGAACACATATACATATTGTACACACACACACACACACACACACACACACACACACACACACACACACACACACACACACACACACAGCTACAATTATATATACATCCCTGTTATATACAGAAATATGTGTGTGTATGTCTGCATTGTCCGACATACCCTAATAATGGTGAGTAAACTGCACTATCATACAGCCATAAGGTTGCTCAAAGAATCCACACTAAGGGTGTAACAGTACATAATCCACTTACCTACAGACCCCTATGCCTGCTGGATGTCACCACGTAGACAGACACAGGTGAGCAGGTGGTGTAACATATAATGGTGTCAACGCATGTATGGACAGGGCACATTGTCCATGCCCACAGTGTCACCTATCTAACTGCAAGTAGCCACATATGGCCATACTGGTAACTGTACACACATAGCTAGGATAACATCAGTTATCTTACTGCTAAGATACTAGATTTAGATAACAGTACAAACCAATATCACTCTGCAAGCCACAAATGCTCTTCAACACAAGCCTAGTTTATGTAATGTCTGCAATTATATATATACAACAGACTTAACTTGTAGCATATGTGATAAGTACTGTGATCTATTGTGTACAAGCCTAGAAAGTAGGGGTTCTAATGTTATTGCAGCCCACTTGGTGTGTGTGTGTGTGTGTGTGTGTGTGTGTGTGTGTGTGTGTGTGTGTGTGTGTGTATGTGTGTGTGTGTGTGTGTGTGTGTGTGTGTGTGTGTGCGTGTGTATGCCCCTGCAAAACAACAGAAATGCCTATGGGCTATCTACCTGCAATGGTTATTTACCTTTTGGGCCCATAATTTGCTGCTGGCTTCCACACTGCCCTATTCTACAAGGCCTGATGGTGTCAGCCACCTTAAGACTACCAGCTGAAAGTGTAGTAGCAAGACTTAAGCCATGGTGCATGCAATAAATACTGTGATCTATAGTGTGTTATACTAGATAGGTAGGAGTTCTAATCTCACTCCAGGTTACTTTGTGCCCATGTGTGTGTATACCCCTGCAAAACAGTGGACATGCCTTTAGGGGCTATCCGTCTGCAATAATTATGCACTTTTCGGGCTGTAACTTGCTGCTGGCTTCCACACTGCCCTATTCTACAAGGCCTGATGATGTCAGCCAACTTAAGACTACCAGCTGACAGTGTAGTAGCAAAACCTAAGCTGTGGAGTATGCGATAAATACAGTCATCCATAATGTGTAATACTAAATAGTAGGGGTTCTAACCCCACTCTGCCCAACATGGTGTGTATATATCCATATGGTATGCATATGATAACCTATGTAAAGTAGACATAGGTAGGGTTTTGCATCATTTTATTTGTAGCGGGTGATGTCCGTCCCCAAATAACTGGCCAGAACAAGGCTTGCTTATATCAACAAGCATTATATGTTCTAAACTGATAGTACTAGCAGACATGAGTTGTGCTGCATGCATCAGGTACTGTGATCTGTAGTGTGTGCTAGTACATAGGTAAGTGTTTGAATCTACATACAGTCAAATTGCAGTATATGTGTGTGCCTTGGCATGTACTGTATGCAGTGAGCAGAAGTGGTGCTAGCCTAAATGTGGCCATGTTTGTGTGTGAGGCTGTTACAGCAGTATACATCATGTTATGGGGCCATAACACATGTGAACTTAACTAGCATAATGGCCATACAGCCCTCACAATCAGAGACATCTGTATACTCCATGGTACAGGACCAGCACATATTGCCCCAGTCCAGGAGAGACTAAGGCAGATGCTGTCTGTTGAGATGATGGCCACCCAGCCAATCAAACAGATAGCATGTGTTGAGATGCACTGAGGTGCTCTATGTACCATTAGGCAGGGTCTGTTTCAAGGGTGTGTTTATGTCTGCTAGACAAATGTCTCACACAGGCATGTAGTACTAATGTCACATAGCCGGGTAATATCCTTACAGTGAGTCATCCATCTATTATGCTCCCTACAGATAGGTAGAATATGCACACTAGCAAGGTCATACCTTGCCCTGTAGCAGACCTTATCACAATTTATGAATGCATGAATATGCTGATCACCACCATTGTCCTTGTAGATTGTCATACAGATGTGAATCTATGCAGCCATGCATGTATACTGCCGTACCTTGCTGAAGTCATATTTCTGCTGTGCTGCCAGGTGACCTGCATGTGACAGTAGTGTGTGAGTGTGTGCATGTACAAAGTCAATCTCAGTGATAGCCCTACATGTGTGTATGCTGGACAGCTGTGGACCATACATGGTAGAGCTGACAGTAATCTGGCTCAGCCTTGAACACGGGAACTGGCTCCATCAAGAGTTGCATTGGCACCAGCATGCCCAAGGTCATACATGGTGCTAGTACCTGATGGTGACTGGTGTATGCTGGGACCATGTCCCCCACAGGACTGTCCAGGACCACATGCCAATGGCCTGCCATGTTGTGGTGTGGACAGCACACTCCGTTCTGTAGAGCTTCATGTACTGCCACTTCAGGAGTGTAACTGTGCATTGCCGTGTGGATTCTCAGCAGATGGTGTTGCTGACCTACGTTCACAGGTCCGGTGTGCAACTCCAACCACACATTCCTGCACAGACAATGTGCAGCCCAAGACAGACACTGTCTCAGTCCACCACCTGTCCACTGCATCAGTGAACTACTCCAGGGTGTCCCCAATGTGGTGGAGGCCATCACGGATGTCAGACTGTGCTGCATCCATAAACCTAAGTATATATCTGGTGTTCCATTCAGAATATGCCTGTGCCTCCATGACAGCCCGAAAAATGTGCTGAGTGTTCCGTGATATGACACCTGCAACAGATTGTGGACAGACAGAAGTCCCCCAATGAGCATCCCTGTCAATCCACCTGTGTAGGACCTTGCCAGCTCTCTGGCTATGTCCAGTGTCTACACTCACTGATGCCATAGTTGCCGCACTAGCCTTTTCAATATCTCAACCATCTGACTGCCCCATATATGAGGCCTGTGGGGACTGGGTATGTGTGGGCATACTGACTGTGCGTGGTGACAATGGGGACAGAAGAGTGATGTCAACCTCTGGGACAGATTCAGCCTCCAACAACCCCACCTGTGCCTCACTGTGGTCACCATCATCATCAAAGTCTGAAGAGACACTGACATCAGGTAGTGTGGAGGAGAGACCCTGGTAACCTGTGGAAACCAAGAAAAAAGCAGTACATTACTACCTGCACTATTATGCATGGAAAATCCACACAAATTTATAATAATGAGGACCCATAACTACATTACCACTCTCAGATCCTCTCATCTCTGCTTTCATGCACAACACACTTTCTCACAACAACATACACATTTGACTCAAGGCCTTTATAACAAGCACATCTGCTAAATCATGTGACACTTGGCCAGTACAATGTACCTTTTAGTTATGCAGTATGAGACTATACCTGATAGTATAAAACCCAGTACACCTATCTTAACAAATATATACAAAACTAGTTTCAATGCTTAATTTATGTACCATCGACCTTTTGGTATGTACAAGGCATGTCGGATTAATTGCCTCATGTACACCAGGAGGCCTATTCACTCTGAACTATAACTGCAAAAGTGTTTCTGCTCATTCAACTACACTCCTGTGATTATCCACTCTAGTAAACTTAGGTAACTGTTCCAGACTGTTCCAGACTGGAACATACAAATATTCTACTCTGGTTATACACATTACCTGTACATAGGGTATTATCCTGGCCCTCACCCTTAATTTTTTTTTATTTTATTTTATTGTTTTGTTGGGGAAAAGTCGACTAGGTTCCGAAGACCTGTTTTTTCGGAGGAGGGGGGAGAGAAACGCTCCAGAAGCATGTCTTTAATAGCATATATATGTTCCATAATAAAACAGTATAAAGCTTACCAGAAGCAGGACCATGGCCTTGGACAACTCCTGATGCACCTGTAAAAAGGTGAGGGTGAGGTAATTTCAATACCACCACATACGGCAGCACAACAAGATAATGCCTACATATATCTCACATGTACAGTAGCTGCTGTGTTATTTGATGTATTGCTGACATTCTGAGTATGAGTGTACAACTGAGCTAAACCCCCCAGTACATAGACCTGATACTCACATAAAGTTATGTACAGCCAGACAGAATGAATGCTACAGTATTACAATGGTGATCACAGTAAGCTTACTGCCCGCTCTTCTGCAGTGGATACTGTGGCATCCACCTCCACAATGTGTAGTGTGATGTATGCTTGGCAGCAGTCATGTGTCACTAGGTTCAACAGGAATTCCCCAGTGGCCATGAGTGGTTGAACCATTGCAGACCCTCCACCAGTGACAGCATGAGCCCTGCCTACATCAGCTGCTCTTTGTCATGCAGCATTCACCATGTCTGTAGCATGGTGTTGAACCCGCTCATATGTCCTGTCCTGGTGGCCAGTCTCATTCACATCCCAGACAATGTCTGCCCACAGTGCAGCCTGCTGTTCCCTCTTATGCCTCCCCCTGGATAAGAGGATATGATAATGCTTCCATAGTCCTTGAGTTATAAGTTCATTCTCTACATCTAAGAAGGGGGTGTGCCTTCTGTGATACATTAGTCCTGAAACACACCAAAAGAAAAACACATTACAAGATCAAATATATGGATGTCCACAATGTACAGATACAGCAAGAATGAAATGGATGGCACTATCCACACTTGCTCACACATGTCATACCCCACAGTATGACAACATACTATGTGTGTGGATACAACCAAGATAGTATCATTATTGAGGCAGTTCCCTGTGTACCATGAGACATTCTACTGTATGATCATACACACAACACTCCAGTCTACTGTGGTGTGTCCCCTAATGCCAGCCACTCAACAATATGTCATAAGACCGATGCCAGACAAACAGCAGTGTGCTATTACGACCACTATATTGGAATGTCCAACAACATCAGTATGCTACAATGGCAAAAGACAATGCAGCCCTGATATTTTGTATGTCCCATGTATGTGTAAGACAGCAGGGTATCAATGGCATGTCATTACCACAGGTCTAAGACAGGTTTACTGCTGTAGTCCCTATTCCTCATACCTCTATCCTCCCATCTGCATCCTGTTATACATAAAAAACAGTTACATACCTGGTGGAGTACAGTACTCCTCTTTTGAAATGTGCTACTACTACTGTGTCACAAAGGTGTTCTCTGTGTGAGGGAAGTCTCATACAGAATGTTTGCCCATAGCCAGCTGCTTGCATTTTAATATCCTGCTCATTAGCAGGTAATTGCCTCTAAACCAATCTGTGACTGATATGCTACTTGCAGCCAAAACAGCTAAGTTGCAGTATCATTAGCCAATGGCATGCAACCACTATGCAATATATAAGGCCATCATGTGGAGGAGGGCCTCTTTCTTAGCTGTTGAGATGGACATTACTGGAGTGAGGAGACTACATCATCGCAAAAGTCAGATCTGTAGCAGAAACCTTTACATAGAGCTATGAGTACCATAGGCTGCAGCTGCTGCTGCGGGTAATTGACATAGGCAGTGAGTGTGAACACTTTGGAGGACAACAAGGTGTAGGTGTATATGTGTCAGCTGTGTCAACCTTGTTGTAGTGACAGAGCCAGGATGAGAGTACCCCTGACACTCCAATTACAGCATATTTTTAAGGTACGTATGTTAGGCAACTGTGTCAACAACAGAGTACTAGGTGACATATAGTAATGCCATATGGATATGTGATGTGTGTCCTTACCTGCAGGCCTGTGACATCTAGCAGTGAAAAGCAGTTATTTACTTTGCAACACTTTGTGTGGATAATGAGTGACTGAGTCATTCATTAATTGCTGCCTTCACAATAATGTAATTGAAATGCAACACAACACTGGATTTGAATCCAGGACTGTGTGTGCAAAATGTACTGTATGCAAGTTATTTAACAGGCTGAGGTACAGAGTCACTGCTATAGAAGGTGTGTTTGCAAGATATATCTGCACACATACAGGCTGTGACATACATTTACTACATCCATCAGTATGTGCATGGCTTTATATGGATGTATTTCTGCACCAAAGTCCCAGTTGAACATGTACTTTGTCATTGATGCCTTAGCAGATGACTTTCTACATGTTGCTGATAAAAGGGCACATTTACCTGATATCACAGGCCTCAGTTACATCCATTATCATGTCTTTGGCTGTCTAGTGTGTACTGTTACACCAGAGTCCAAGGTACACTCCCATTATTTCCATTACTTTTTAATTCCAGTTTGCATGGTGCAGCACAGCATGCAGGCACTGAAACACATCTAATGACTCGAATTGGCAATTACTATGTTTTGTTTAAACCAGCTGTTTTAATTAAGAGTTGAGTGGTGTATTGCGTTAATGCTGTGTGATGGGCTTGGGTTCGAAACACGGTAAAGGTGTTTATTCTGTACATGTGTCTTACAATGTTAGAAACACATATAGTCATTATAGCTCTATTTAGCTGAGCTTAGCAAAGCAGCACGATGCAGCACGTCACACAGCTCCACACTAAAAAAATATAAAGAAAAGAAAAAAGGGGAGATAGCAAAGTGGTGAAATGGGAGCAAGCAAAGGGAAAAACATAGGAAAAAGCAGGGAGGGATGTGCAGGAAGGATGTAGGAAATAACCATAGCTATCAATTTTATGTACAGCAACAACTGTGCACTTTGACAGAATTTGTAGATGAATTTGGATTCTCAAACCACAGAGAGAGGGGTGAGGACAAAATAACTGTGTTGTCAACCCAATTTGACTGAATTATGTGTGTCCAGTGGACACATGTGTGAAATGTAGAGCTATGTATGGAACAATATTCTTTTTGAGACAGGTGCCCATTTTTTTTTAAGGTGAGAGTGCAAATGTTTGGTAAGGGACATAGGTACATGTGGGAGAGGTAATTTGGGTAGGTGAGGATGCAATTGCAAGCAGACAAGACAGACAAGACAGGAGACTGGGGTGGTGTATGATACATGAGAGGGGTGAACACCTTGGATAGGGAAAATGTTATGGAATCTGAGTCCCACGTGCCTCCAGATGGCAGCAGTGTGACTCACGTTCCCACCCATGAGACAGTCAACACTGCTCCATTACTGCCCTGAGGGTGGCTATGCTGGAGGCTGGGTACCAGGGTGAGGCTGCCCCACCAGGGTAGCCAGCATGCCCTCTATCTTGCACAGGTGGTAGTGATAGCCATAGTGGACTATCCTGCTCACCAAGACTGGAAGCTCTGCATGAGTGACAACACCCCCCCACCACCACCACTCCCCGAGGTGGCTGGGCCCCATTACCTGGGCAGTACTACCCAATGCTGCAGGTAGTGCAGGAGCAGCAAAAGGGACACCACTGCTCTGGGTCCCAGACATGCTGTAACCCGGTGTCATGACTGGTCGAGGCAAGATAGGGGGAATCTGCTGGAACCGGCTTACCTTGACATGCTGTGGGATATGAAGTATAGCAATACATTATGGTTAGTAATAACCAAACCAATGTTAGTAGTAACAGGACTTGAACATCATATTTATTCGTCTAGATACATATTAATGTATAATGTGCAACACAACATTAAATAACATAACAGATAGTATGGTAACAGCATGCCAGTAAAAAGTAAACCATGGGGCCAACAAAACAGTTAAGCAAATATGTCAATATTGCATCATAATGCATACCTCTCAAGCTGTTAGTATGGGTCAGTATTGGCCAAGCAGTAACAAATGCAGGTACATCATTACACAGAACAGTTTCACATAATGTGGACTTTCATAACTATCCAGGTGTTCTGTAAATGGATTAGAGAGCTTGAAATTGGAGCTTTTCTCCCTGGGCCTCTACTGAAAATGGACAAATATCCAGTTAGACTAGCCCGGTCAACAAATGTAAAATAAAAATAAAATAAAATAATAAATTAGGTAATACGTTGCATTCCAGGTAATAATTTTTCTGCTAATCATGTGACAGATGGATTAGGCAGTTTTAATTACATTACGAGAAATCATGATACTTGAAAGGCATTTTTTTATACAGTAAATAAACTAGACAGCCATCATGCTTTAGCTGGCAGGCATGGGATGAGAACTCATTAACTGTGACTGTAGGGGACACCTGCAACTATATGTAATAATTGACTGCAGCAACTTAGTACAGACATGCAAGGGATACAGCCATACTGGGATTACACAGCTTTATTCATGACTCAACCATGCTGATAAAGACATTCTTGGTATTGATGTTAACAGACTGTGAAATCTAAACACATTATCTGCTCATAATATTGGCCACCTCACACATATATTACTTGTGTTCCTGGTGAGAGAGAAAATGTGAGCATTATGTGACTGATACTGAAAATTTAGTGCTATATGCCACTGGATTTGATCCCAGGACTGTGTGTGGCAAAATATATTGCATAAAAAGCATTTAACAGACTGAGCTACCAAGTCACTGCTGATTTTTGAGTGACTGATACTTCCCTGGAGATCACCTGGTACTATATTATGAATTGAACAATACAAGTTACAGGACATTGCTCTAACATTCTAGTACTATTACAGTGTTATAGTAGACTGTAGTAACAGTAGAACACACATGCATGGAATACAGTCATACTGCATATATGAAAAAAGCTGTATTTTAGAATCAACAATGCTAGTGACCAAATTTTATTGTTATTGGTTTGAAATATCTATGAAGTCCACACACAATATCTGCCCATGGACTGGGCTACTCACCCATATAACTTTATTACCTGCTATCTGAGGAAGAGAGAGCATTATGTGACCAATACTGGCCTGTAGACAGCCTTGGACACTTTGGACACTACTATGGGTTGGCAATACAGTTTGCAGACCATTAGATTTGCTGGCTACAGCTATTACAGTCACACTTGACTGCAGCAATTTTACCATAGACAATCAATGCATACAGCTTAACTGCAATGGTTTTGACACAGCACAATCCTGCTGAACAACATTTTGCTTACTGTTATTGGTACTGCTAATGCTGTATTGAAATACAGTTCTTATTGTTAATTTATTGCACTACAGTTCTACCTGCCCATTTATTGCAGTACAGTTTTTCTTGTGTATACTTTATTGCAGTAAATGTTTTACCCTTTTTTGCTTATTGCACAACAGCTGGCATACTAAATCCATACTTACCACATTCAAGGCACAACCTGGCCAGGCACCTGGCATGGGACTCAACAATGTGAGCACTCTCAGCTGCAGCTGTTAGGAGAAAAGCATTCCATTATGCATACCTATTTTGCAGACCTTCAGCTTGCATATTGGTTAGACAGAGGAAGACATACTTACATACTTGTGGACCATTCCCAGCTCAAGCTTCCTGGACCCAGGTGTCCAGGGTTCCCCTCTTCCTCCTTGTCAGGTCTTCAAAATGGTGAGAACACTGCACATCTGTGCGGGGGTTACCAGTAACACTGGTGAGTTCAAATACAACCAAGCCAGTGATAAAATAAACATACTGCACTCGGAAAAATAATAAACGTTATTACCCACACAAAACCCTGTTAAACACTGTTAAGCACACTAGTGCCTTGGCTAAAAAGTATTCTTGGAGTTAACACACACAGAAAAACACCTCATTTAATAGCACACACTAATTAATTCCAATAAAGTAATTATCCAACAAAAACATTTTCATTGCAAAAGGACTCTCCAAGTACATTCCCTATTCAAGCCCTTAGGTGTCAGTGTATCATATTTGAGAATAAAAGTTGTTTCTTTAAACAACAGTTTATTTTTTAATACAAAAACATCCTCTGCATGGACTTGCTCAAAAATACATGCTTTTAAATCTGTAAACACCCCCATGAACCATATTATAATGTACAGCAACAGGGTTTTCACAATTCTTATTCTTAATGTCTCTAATATGCTCCTGCAGTCTTACTTTAAAAGGTCTTTTCATTTTCCCTATGCTTGTGTTTTTTTTTCTTTTTAACACTGGCGAGTTCCCTGGCCAAATGGTCCCAAGCTTCCGCCATGCACTCAGAGCCCTGGAATTTACCCTGCATCAGCCGGGGTTTATGGTTTTTAATAAGGAGGCTGACCATGACCCTGGTCTCCTGAATGTCCCACCACTGTGCCTGAAAGCGCACACTTTCACCAACACCACCAGCCATACCAACAGTTACATGAACTCCAATGATTGTTGCTGTGTTCCCGCCTATTGGGCTTAATGTAGGCTGTTGTCCCACCCTTGCATGTCATTCAGCAACATTCAAAAAAGTGCTGCATTGCTTAGCAGTGCTCACACCAGCTAAGTGACATCAAGCAGTGTGAACACCCACAGAACTGTGGTTTTAGCAAGGCTTAGCACCGCACAAACATTGGTAGCCATTAGCATGTTTATGCACTGCTTAATGTGACTGAGCAGTACTTAGCAGAGCACAGCAGTGCCAAAATCCATAATACTGTAATGAAATTTAAGAAAACTAGTACATTTATTTACAGACATATTCTACCTGTTATGGACATGAACCCTGGACCTACTATGCATAAAAATGTAACTCTACCCATGAAGCTTGTTGGATGTTATAACAGCTAGTATACTTTTGCATATACTACTAGGCTACCTGTTAGCATTGCTGAGCACCACACCATGCAAACATGCTTAAACACACCTATAAATAAATAAATTACATCCGTTTTCTATTTTTAGATGTCTGGCAGGTGTCTGCCATGTATGTATGAGCTCTGTTCAACTGTGCTGTCTCAGTCCCACACAAACATAAATTAAAAAAAAAAAAAAAAAAAAATGTAATTACGACAATTAATTACATCCAGGTGTCAGTTGTCTATATGTGAGCACAGCTTGGCATTGCTGCCCTCTGCACCACAAACATGCAGTTAAAAAAATTATAAAAATATAAAAAAAACATAACACATTGTACAAAAGACTTATTAGACAGTTGGCACACTTCACAGAATTACAACAATGGCAGGAAGCATTACAGGGACCCTCACACTCATCTGCAGCTATGGGTAGCTGCTACATCTCTCCCTACACTAATTCAATATCCATGTTCCTTGGCTCCCCCTCAGCAGCACGTCATCATTAATATGCATGGCACGCTGCTGAGGGGGATGATTTACTGACTCAATTCAGACTTCTAAATATACCTACGTCAAACAGCAATCACATCAACCTATAAATCTGTTATGAAATTGCCCAATCAACATCAAACTACAATAGTAACATTAACATTAACATTGTGATGGTAGTTTGCAGACTAAAATTAGACTACTAAATATACCTACATTAAAAATTAAAAATTCTCAAACCAGAATTTAACTGGGAACCTCAAACAGCAAAAACTGATATACCTACCTAGCCCTACTTCCTTTCCCACAAATGAACTGAGAAAACAACAAATAAGATTGTTTTATGAAGGATCTTTACAAGGACTCACCTGACTGGTTGCAGGTTGGTGACTCCATTCAGGACAATCAAAACTCCACAGAGTAACCAAGACTGACAGAAATAAAGATTTTACCACTTGACATTGGGATTCATCATCAGTATGAGGAAGAAACATTCAATGGGAGTTTAAATATATTTCTTGGTTCCTGCCACCACTGATTTGGTAGAGAAGAACATTGGTTGAAACAGCCAGCTGGCAAGCTGTTGTTATAAACAAATATTATCAATAAAAATGTCCTTTTCCCTCTTCAGTGATCATGCTCTTCTTAATGTAGTACATCTACACAGTATTGCTATCAGTACAAAAGTTTAAATATCCAGGAATAACATTTTCTCAAAATTTAACCAGTTCTCAAAAAACTGTCTCCTAAGGTATTGGCATCCTATGTATTCTATCCTAAAAAGCTGAACTAGCATGACATTTTCAGTAATGGCTAAAATAGCTAGAATAACAACGAAAAGTAACCAAGATAACTACATCATATACTATCCATGCTATTATATTCCGCAAAATAATAAAAACAAAAACTTCTGTATTAATGATTTATTTTATCCCCCAAGTCAATTACAGTTCAATATGTTAAACTAACAAAACTTAAACATTCAGGAAAAATAAACATACACAATCTGACCACATATCATCTATTAATCCATCCACTATATATGGCCCAAACTAAATCAGATAGTAACCTACTTTGACACATATCTGACACAGATTATTCTTATTTAAGTGTAACCCCATTGTTATCCCATTCTATGAGAAAACTGTACAAAACTTCTTCTTTTGGCTTTTTCCCCAGTTAGGGGTCGCCACACAAATCACCTGTCCGCTCATGACTGGCAGTGGAGTTTTATGGTGTTGAGTTGCCAGCACAGCCCCCAACCTCCCACAGAAGGCACACACTCACACCTAGGGCCAATTTAGAGTGTCCAGTCCACCAGCATGTCTTTGGGATGTGGGAGGAAACCAGAGCACTCAGAGAAAACCCACGTAACCACAGGGAGGACATGCAGACTCCACACAGAAGGCATCCCAGCTGAGGATCGAACCAGAGAACTTCTTGCTGTGAGGCGGCAACGCTTACCGCTGCACCATTGTGGCTGCCCCAGAAGACTGTACAAAACTACAACTTCTTAATTACCCTATTATTGCCACTTCAAAGACTGATAAACTCTATAGATCTTAGCAATATGTTTATGTTTTATCAACCAACTTGATTGTGACCACAAAATCCCAGTTTGGGCAGAATAATCAATCTGTCACAATTCCTTGTACTACAGAAAAACCAACACTTTGGGATTGTAACTCCAGGATAGAAAAATAATATTTTCTTTCCTTTCCTTTTCCTAATTAATCTTATGTCCATATCAGTAATAAAAAATACATTTTGTTTAACTGTTATACCAAGCATTACTCTCAAAAATCTATATCTAAGTTATATACGTTTATTAGAAACATTCAATATAGAAATAATTGCCTTTTCTCCCTTTTTGACAATCTGTGCGACATCCTTAAAGGAAGCATCAGCATGAGAGAATTAATGGAAAATTGCTACTATATTTTAATTTTAAAACGTTGTTATATACAACTCATGATAATGCACCATGGTAAAAAGCATTAACTTAGTTTTCTTGAGGTTAAATAGGAGGTTTGATTCTCTGAGCCAGGTTTCTACAGAGGAGAAAGATTTTTGGTTAATGTCTTAGAGCTTATTTATTGTTGAGGTCAGACATATTAATGTTGAGTCGTCTGCATACTGAACTAAACTAGCAGGGTAAGTGGAGGTGTGAAGGTCATTAATAAATATATTAAATAGGAGAGGCCCCAGGATAGAGCCCTGAGGGACACCTATAGTAACTGGTTGAAAAGATGAAAAGGTGTTTTGCCATTTAATGGCTTGATGCCTTCCAGATAGATAACTAAGAAACCACAACAAAGAGTACTGTGGAAGTCCTATTGATTAGAGTCAAATGAGCAGTTGCTGGTGTGAGACACCATCACATGCCTTTGTCAAGTCTAAGAACATCATGGACACAGGCAGACCATTGATTCTATGCTGGTTTATTATATTAGAATAATGTAGTAGTGCAGTTATGCTGGGGCCTAAAGCCATGCTGTGTTTCTGAGAGCAGGTTATTTGAGGTTAGGTATTTCATCAGCTGTATATGGGTAGAGTTCTCTTATATTTTGGAAAGGGAGTACAGAATCACTATTGGCCTGTGGTTATTAAACTCTGTAGATGTGCTGTCTTTGTGCAGTGGTATGATGTAGGATTTTTTTCTACAGTGATGGGACATATCTTTCCGCTATGGACCTATTAATTAGTAAGGATACAGGGAATTTGTGATTTCTGAGGCCATTTTGGGTATTCTGATGGTAGGTGGTCTACAGATACAGAATTCATTTTTAGTTTAAGGAGCAGTGTGGCATGCACACAATAGAGTAAGCAGCTCTACACAGTGTGTAGAGCCATGCAAACAAGGTAAACACCATGGTATATTAATTACAACATAAGCAGCTGAATTGTACACTAATCAACCAATTCAAGATAGAGGAGCTATTCAACAAGATATAAAGTAACCATGTAGACATATTGCAGGTTTTTCCTGTAATTCCAAACACTATTGGAATACAGTCACAGAAAGGAGTCTACATAGAAACAATGTTATGGGCTGCTGTTGCTTAATTTATGTGTATGTGCAGCAGTCTGAAGTATGTGCAGCTGCTACTGCTGCTACTAATACACCATTCCAAGAAGAAGTGTTTTCAGAACCCATTTAACTTATCACAGTCTACATGACATGGAAATTGTAGAGTGATACAGTGTGGATAGTCATAACACAGGAACTCTGCAACCTCTGTCATCCTCAACTCAGAGCCAGGGCAAACCGAGGGGAACCCATACCAGTGGAGATGAAGGTATGTGTAGCACTTAGAATTTTAGCTATAGATACCTTTCAGAGACCAGCAGGGGATATGCTGGAGGTGTCAGAGGTATCAGCATCCAGGATCCTCCATCAGTTCCTGAATGCTATGCTCCAACATGCCAGTGACTACATATATTTTCCTCTATTCTCCTGAGGACAGGACCAGAAATATGCAGGAGCTCTACCATGTAGCACACTGCCTTGAAGTACTGGATGCCATAGATTGCACACATATAGACATTAAGGCACCACCTGGCGAACAGGGAAGGCTCTACACAAATAGAAAGGGCTTCCACTCTATTAACTGCCAAGTCATGTGTAATGCCAAGGGAATCATCTTGAATATGTCTGCTGACAACTCAGATAGTTACCACAACTCACATACCTGGCACACCTCCCAAATGTATCAGATTTTCACTAGGGGGATATCCCACAGGGTCATTTACTGGGGGATGCAGGTTATGCACTGGAATCATGGCTAATAATGCCTATCAGAAATACACACTGCCCTGCTGAAAAACGGCATAATGAGGCACACGCTGCAATCAGAAATATCACAGAGAGTGTGTTTGGGTTGCTGAAGTCATGGTTCCGGTGCCTAGATATATCTGAGGGAGGCCTGAAGTACAATCCACGTACATGTACTGAAATATTCACTGTACGTGCCATGCTACACAATATCATCCTGAGAAAACAGCTTCAGCAGGCTCAACAAAGGGAAGGGGTGCACATCTTACCACCAATGGACAGGTCACCACAGCCACATGCAGATGAGGAGCCAGAGGGGAAACTTGCAGCTGCCGTGGGTGTAGGCAGATGTAGGCATGTATAACATGTTATACAAGTGTCTCTGTTGTGCGTTGGAAATAAACTTGGTTAATTTGTTTAAAAGTTGCTGGTTGGAGCCATCTATCGTGGATACTGCATTTTGTTTTTGGTTTTGGTGACTATTGGCAGTATTTTCCATTTTTTCGCATTTTCATGTATAATATGCCCTTGCATTGGCTAAGAAGCAACGCATAGTACACTCACTCACTACCTAAGGGCCTAAAACCTTCTTCCTATGCACATACATATAGTAACACTGATGCCAGGCAACTCTCACAACCTTTACCTCCCATGTAATGGCTGTGTGCTACTAACATCAGACAGAGTCATCCCGGAACTAAAACTGTTGCAACTGCTGAATTTACAAGGTAAGTGTTGAACCTGGAGTATATTGTGTAATAATACGAATAAATGGCATAACCTTGTATGTTGTTACTTGGGATTGCAAGCAAGTGAAAGGTGGGTGATTTGTACAGAAATTAGTTTAATGTGACAGCCAGAAACTTATGTGACTTATATGTGTCTTCTGTTAAGTAGTAGGCCTCAGGCATCAAAGATTCACACAGTCATACCTCTGAAAAGTACTGATGGTCACTGAATGTCCTCAGTTTAGCACCATATATTTGTACAGGAAAATCATTAAAGAGAGAAGTTAGAAAGTAATGAGACACATTTCAGTTTCAGACTTCACAATCCTCACAAGATCATTAACAATACTGGTTTAAAAACAGTTTGATACGATCAACTGTTTAACTTTCTAAGACCAATATATGTCTAAGGTAAAACTACCAATTCAACATCACAAATACAAATATACTAAACACTAAGTCAGCTATGCACTCTGAGCCTCAGACACAAAGCTTATGTATCCCTGAATCCAAAAGAAAGAAAACAGGGATATGCCACAGTTATCACTTGCACAGGGTGTGTGTGTGTGTGGGGGGGGGGGCAGGAAGCCTAGGCTATCACAAAAGATCAGTGAGTATGTGTGTGAGTAAAAAAGAAAAGCAGGCAGACGTTTGGATGAAGTAACAAATGGCTAGTGAGACAAAATTAGTTTCAAGCTTCACATCAGAACTATGTAACTGTTGTGTGTGTGGCTGTATGGGTCTACAGGTGAAACTGGTGCGTGAGTGTCTGCATGAACACATCCAAGCTTGGTGCTAACTCTACTTCCGTCATGGTATGTCGGACAGGTATGAGCCATACATGGCAGAGGTGGCAGTTCATCACTGTTGTACCCAACCATGAAAACTGGCTCTGCCAGGAGTTACACTGGCAAGTCCACACCTACGGTCAGATGGACTGATGCTACCTGAATGTGACTGACGTCTGCTGGATGAGCTCCCCTCATGAGGATGCCCAGGTCCAGGACACTATGGCCTGCCACATCTGGGTGTGGACAGCTCAACCACTAAGAAGCAGTGGAAGTACTGCCACTGTGGGAGCATGATTGGGCACTGCCACATCAACTAACAGCAGATGATGTGTCTGAACTACTCCCATGAGGATGCTGTCCCCCCCCCCAGCAAATATTCCAGCACAGACACCACCCATTCCAATGTGTCATTCATCCGATCCATTGAATCAGCAAACTCGGTGAAGGCAGTCATGCATGTCAGCCTGTGCCACATCTACAACCCTAAACATTTCTCTAGAGAACCCATGGGCACTTGCTTGTACCTCCATGATGGCTATAAACGTATGCTGAGTAGTACGGAAAGAAACACCTGAATCAGGTAGTGGATGGACAGCAGGCCTCTTCCAAGCACCCCTAACAACCTGCCTGTGTGGCATCTCGCCCACACTTTGGTTATGGCCAGAGTAAACAGGCAGTGAATCCATAGTAACCACACTCCCCTGATCAATTGTATCACCCTCCACCTGTCTAATATCTGAGGGCTCACTGGAATGGATAGGTGTAGGCCTACTAGATGTGTCCAATGGAATTACAGGGGATGTCTGTATGTCAGTCTCAGTCTCAGATTCAACCTCTGCACCCCCCAACTTTGCCTCTGCTTGACCACCATCATCATCAGAGTCTGCTGATACTCTGACATCAGGTGGTAGAAGTTCCACACTTCCACTGTCAAGATCACCTGTGATAATAAGCAACAGACACAGGAAAAAATGAATACCTACACTACTGCAATCCAATATATGCTAGCAAGCTAACAGCAGTGCCACTATTACATACAGTACAGCAATATACACTCAAAAGTCCTGACACCAACTTCCCAAACTAAATATCTCTTTGAACTGCTTATCAGTACTGATATAAAAATGTTTGGCTTACCATGTGCAGCCTGGAAGAATTTAAGCAAAAGGTAAGGACAACATCATCACAATTAATAGTAACATGATGTAAAACTTTTTTCCGTTTTATGTCCATTAACTATACTTTCAACAAGAACTTGGATGACAAATCCAACCTAAGCCCATGTAATCAATCAGAATTTGTTAACTGTCACAAGCTACAATCACCCCCAACCAAATTTTGTTAAACAGAACTAGCATATTGATGTAAATATTTTACTATACACAGTGTTTAACAATTGAGATACATAGGCCTACATGGAAGCTTTTCCTGGGACATACTTGCTGCCTCTGAAACAGTAGCACCAGTGTCAAGGGCATGCTGCTCTGCACTTTCCTAGGAGCTGCCTGGATCCCTAATAGTGGACAGAAACTCTTCATTTGGTGTTAGTGGTGGCTCTGTAACAGGCCCACCCCCGGTACCCATTCAGTCATGGGCCATTGCAGCTGCTCTCCTCCGTGCAGATGACATAATGTCAGTGGTTCTATGGCACACCTGACCAAATGTCCTGCTGTGGCCACCTACAGCATTCACATATGCAACTATCTGCTGCCAAATTTGCATTCTGCCTGACATATCTCCAAGTCCCTTCTCAAAAAGAAAAGCACCATGTCACCTAAAAGCTTCCACAATGACCTGAGTCTCAGGGTCACTAAAGGGTGTTTTTTGGCGGTTGAGGTACCTGAGTGCCATAGTCCTCTGTGCCCTAAAATACAACAGAAAGATAATACACACAAGTATTTCCATAGTTGTGGGAGTCCTAAAACACAACAGAAGGGTAATATACACAAGTATCACATAACTAAAAATATCCAGTTCCCAGATAAAACAGAGAATGTAGCATTTCAATATTACCCACTTTAGAAACATAAAACAGTCTAGATATTTGAAATATAAGCAACAGGAATTGTGTGGTTGTAATATATTATATTCACATACAAAGCACAGCTGAATACAAAACAAGGGAGAGCAACAATAGCAACATATTCTTTGAGCAAAAATAGAAATGCAGCTTTGTTTCCTCACCCACAAAAAACAGGCAAATGACACATTTTGCTAACAAATCATCAGCGAAATGCTAAAAGTGGTATCAAATGAACTGCCCCTGAAATGTATACAGATTGAAGATAGAACATTCCAATTTAAGTTATTGCCAATCACATATACCTGTGAAATGCCCTGACAAACATGCACATGCCATCAGTACACTTCTAAGTAATGCATACAGATAACAGTAGCATTTGTTAATTAATATAAATATAAATATGAAAAGTTTTTCTTAATGACATTTCAGTATCTTCAATACATAGCTGAAAAATGCAAGCATACCATCTCAAGTTCAGTAGTCTTCTGTGCAGATATATCCCAAAGTAATAGCCTTTTCTCTGTTCTCCACAAAAACAAGTCTCTTCACCTTCAGGTTCCCTAGCAACATATTCACCTGTTATGGTATAGATTCAGGTCTGTTATCACAGTGAAGATGCAAATGAGGTGTAAACTCATTAAAATTGCTGAATCCCAAATACTTAAATCTGTGTTGCAAATGCAAACATAATGCATTAATGGTTAAGAAGTTCACTTGAGTGTTTCAGCCATTGCACACAGAGCTATCTGAGGAGGAGCAGCTGATCTGTGATATATAGCAATAAATAGCCTGTTTTTTTTTTTGCTTATTTGTAGTAGTTATTGCTTATTCTAGACATTTATATCAATTTTTATTGTATACTGCATACTTGTACTGTATTTCATAGCTATTGGCTCACTTGTGATAAACATTTCTGTAGTGTTTTCTACCTAAAATAGTTTAGGTCGTAGCTGTAATATTGTCCATATTCCTAATTGTGTTTGTGATAAACATTTCTGCAGTGTGTTCTGCCTAAAATAGCTTAGGTAGTAGCTATAATATTCTCCATATTCCTGATTGCATTGTGGGCCTAGTTGTTTGTTAGAGGCTGTTTTCTGAGCTCATTTTCTAGGCCATCTTAGTTAGCAAAGACCATCTCCCACTTCAGTGAGAGTTTAGTGTTTATGGTCATTGTCTAGTTGGGTTGCCAGGGCTACTGCTTGGAGAAAGCACTTCATTGGTTCTTTTGAACTTTTTTTAAAGTTGTTTCAGGTTTCAACTTTCTGTTAATAAGTTCACTTGAGTATTTCAGCCATTGCACACAGAGCTATCTGAGGAGGAGCAGCTGATCTGTGATACATAGCAATAAGTAGCCTGTTTTTGCTTGTTTGTAGTAGTTATTGCTTATTCTAGATATTTATATCAATGTTTATTGTATACTGCCTACTTGTACTGTATTTCATAGCTATTGGCTCACTTGTGATAAACATTTCTGTAGTCCCCCCCCCCATTGGCATCTTGTCTTTATACCTGCTGGCCTTGCAGTTGCCCGCCCCTACTCTAAATTTGATCTTGGACACTCCTCCCAGTCTAGTGTCACATTAGTTCATTCTACCTAATACAAAGAGAACATCTGAGAAGGCCAACCCACTTAGTTTCTTTCCTTCTTTTCCTCCTTTTTCCCTTTCTAAAAAATGTGTTCTGACTGAGCTTCTCAAACATTTTGGAAATATAGAGTATATTTTAGTGCATTTATTAAAACTGTATTTGCTTTAATATTGCTACAACTTAAGTGCTCTAGGTTGCACTGCATCTGAATTGTTTTAGTGTGTTTTAGCTGCATTTATGTATATATAGGCTTTTCTGTATGTGTAAACTAGCTACTTATTCTATTGTATTACTGCCTCTTTTTCAGTTGTGCACTTGCCTTGCTTCATTTAAAAAGTTTTAAATTGCTAAATTTGTAGCGTTCTAATTGTATTTACTGTTTAGGGCTACACACTCAAGTACGTTAGCCTTTTCTGTGTTTTTTAGAGTATTATTGCAATGCTTAGCCTGTTCTAACAAAAAAAAAAAATCTTGTTTACTCGATTCCCACCTTTCCTAGTTAGTATAGTCCAGATCCCAGGTTTTTCTGGTTTCAGGACTTTATTTTCTGTGTTCAGTGCTATCCAGACCATGCTGTGGTAGAGGGAAGTCCTACTGCTTACCAGTGGGAGTAGTGAGCATTGTACTGCCTGTCTAACACTAGAAGACTGGTTTCCAGCTGTGAAATTGTAATTTTAGCCATTTTGGGCTGATTTCTATCCTTTTCAACTTTCTGGCTTAAAAATGCTCGTGTTTGCACATTTTTCGCATCATGCAGCACCATGGGGCTATGGTTAAACTATTCCAGGTTCCAGAAAGTCTGCTCTTCAAATTTTCCCTTAGAACTAGCTGGTTTCTCAGTAGTAGCACTAAAATCTGAACCCCTGTGACTAGCACTTGCTCTAGAACCTGTTGGAAAGCACTAAGAAGCCTTAAACTGATACAAGCACTCAACTCTCCTTGTTAATAAGGAGAAATTAATCGTAGGCACTAAACAGCCTATAATTGCAAGTACCTTGCAAAGGTAAGGGAAAACATCTCTTGTACTTTACAAAAAAAGCACCTAAACAGGCAAGTCCAAGGGTCAGCTTCCAGTGATTTCTCCTGTCCATCTGGTGAATCTGGGCATACTGGGGCAATGCAGTAACTGCCTCATGTCCACAGACAACCCTCTCCTCCTGCCACTCAACACTACAACCTGTGAGAGATGCACTTATATAGCCAAACTGGAAGCAAAGCTCTCTCCAGCCAAGATTGTGCTAGACAGTCAAGAGAAGAAGGTTAACACCTGCACTACACCTCAAGCAACACATAGCCCTTCAAAACCCACACCGTCAACACCCACACATAGCAACACTAAACCTATATGTGGAGGCCCTTAACATTAACCTGCCCAAGCAACAAGGACCTCCAAAGCTGAAACACAAACA
Organism: Protopterus annectens; assembly: GCF_019279795.1. NCBI lineage: Eukaryota > Metazoa > Chordata > Ceratodontiformes > Protopteridae > Protopterus > Protopterus annectens. Next base: position 110,833,473 of record NC_056737.1, on the reverse strand, counting down.
CCAGTCACAACCAAAATGACACATAGCTCACAACACTAGTGTGCCACCCAACAAAAGCCCATAAGGCAAGACAACGTACCCAACACTTTAGTCATAGGTGATTCTATAGACAGGCACACTGATGTCCCACCTACCAGGCTGAACAAGGAGAAAACTACAGTCAGCTGCCTGTCATGTGCCAGGATCCGCCACATAATGCATGCACTCAAGTTACTCCACAACAAGCACAAATACGACTCTGTCATTGTTCATGTTGGAGTGAATGATGTGAGATGTACCTCCAAGGACTACAAGAAAAGAGACATGGAAGAGCTCTCGGATCATGTGGCCCAAGGAGATATGACCCTAGCCCTGAGTAGCATCCTGCCTTCACCCAGAATGATACCACAGTATAAGGACAAAATGACTTGACTTCAACAATTGGCTAAGCTTCTGGTGTCATTCAAAGGGGATCCAGTATCTTTCTGCCTGGGGTGACATGATCGACAAACCATGATGCTTTTCCAGAGATGGTCTGCACCTGTCACCCCTGGGATTCAGGTTACTGGCTAAAGCTCTTACCACCCCTATAGTGCCTTTTTTAGACAAGGTTCAAAGGACAAAAGCACCACCGATACAAACATGCAAAATCTGAAGGTAATGCTACTTAATGCTAGAAGTCTAAACCTCAAAATGCACTCTCTCGAGGCACTCCTAAAAATGGAGAACATCGATATCTGTGCAGTAACTGAGACCTGGTTTAAGGCTCCAGAGAGCACCCCTGCAATACCAGGCTACAACTCTTACCACACTTTTCGGCCACCAAACCAAGACCAAAACATTAAAGGTGGAGGAGTGTCCGTATTCACACCTCAAGGCTAGTTTCCCAACACAATGCATCTGAAATTCTCCAGGTGTAACTAACCCTAGGTAAGACTGCAATCCAAAGCGTAGCTTGCTACAGATCCCCCACCATGCCCCAAGATTCTCACTACACCCTTCTAAACATAGTGGAAAATATTAAGATAGAATCAAACACCCTAATACTTGGTGATTTCAACTACCCTGGCAATAACTGGGAAAACTACTTGGGTACCAACACCTTTTTCCAACAGTTCTTGGAATTCATAAATTCCAAAGCCCTGGATCAACTAATCCATTGTCCCACCAGGGGCTCCAATATCCTAGACCTGGTCATTACCAACATGGGAGATAGATGCTCCACACCAGTGGTCACCCCCTCATTGGTCGGGTCTGACCATAAGCAAATCACCCTTGACATCCACATCCCACCCCAACCCCACCCCCCAGGAAGGAAAGCTCCTTAAAAACTTCATCAAAGCCAACTTCATGCTACTCAAGTCTGAAGTGACAAACTTCATGACACCCATGCAGATGGGAACTGAAAGTTTGACTGCTGAATCCTACACTAAGGCACTGTACGAGCACATCCACTTGTGCATGAATCGTGCCATCCCAAATAGAACTTAGATGCTCTCCTCCAAAAAAAGGAAGCCAATCTGGTGGTCCCCTGCCATAAACAAACTATATAACAGAAGAAAGAAACTGTTGCAGAAAAGAGGAAAATCCCGGGATGCAAAAAACTCCCTTACCAGCCTCAGTAAGAAGCTGAGATCCCTCATAAAAATCCTCCAAAGCTAGTTACGAAAATAAAATTGCCAAAGATTCCAAAGACAACCAGAAGGCATTTTATAGTTATGTCAAGAATCTAAATGGCAATGCTCAGATATGCTCTGAGCTACAACAGAATGGCATTAAATATACTGATCCCAAGGATATTGCCAATATCCTGGCAGATCGATTTAGTGTCAACTTCACCCCCCTCTCACCCCCTAAAGGGCCCATCTCAATACCAAAAGATTGCCAAATTCCGGTAATCACGGCCACACAGGTAGAAACAGCACTCTCCAAATCTAAGAATACAGCATTCATGGGACCAGATGACTTCCCGGGCTGTGTACTACATGAACTACAAAATGAACTAGCACCTCATCTAATTGTCATGTTTAATCATAGCCTCACTTCAGGCTTCATGCCCACTGAGTGGTACACAGCTACAGTTATCCCACTCCACAAGGGGGGATCCACCTTGGATCCCGGGAACTACCGTCCCATCAGTTGACGAGCCTGATCTGCAAGGGCATGGAACGCATTATAAGGGAACTTATAAACAAAAGACATTGGCAACCTTCAAACACTGGACCCCACCCAGTTTGGGTTCGTGAAGGGCCAATCCTGAACCTGATTGACTTCATCAAATCAGTCTCCAGAGCTGTGGATGAGGGTAAGGCAGTCCACACAGCCTTTCTGGACCTTGCTAAGGCCTTCGACACCATCTCCCACTCTGGAATCATAGATAAACTTACTAAGCTGGGCATAAATCCCTACATCACTCAATGGGTTACCAACTGGCTTACTGACAGAACCCAGACTGTAAAAATAACCAACTCCAAATCCATCTCCAGACAAGTGACAACTGGAGTACCTCAGGGTTCAGTCCTGGGACCGCTCTTATTTGGCATCTACTTATCTGAAGTATTGGCTAACACTAAGGGTCTCTGACTAACAAAGTTTGCAGCTGACTGCAAACTGGGAGCCATTATTGAATCCCCAAATGATGTGGATATTCTACAAAAGGGCCTTACAGAAACAGATGCTTGGTGCCAGAGCCATGGGCTCAAGCTAAATTCCAAGAAATGTATAGTTATCCCTTTTGGAAAAAAACATGTACCCATGAATTACCACATAGGTGGCAGTACACTACACACCGAAAGTGTGATGAGAGACTTAGGGACACAGGTGGACAGTGGTCTCACCTTCGATAATCACATCACCACAACAGTCAGGAAATCCTTCTATGTGGCACACCTCATCACTAAGGACTTTTCATCCAGAAAAAAAGGAGGTCTTTGTCCCACTGTACTCATCCCGCATTAGACCCATTATAGAGTACAACACCCCATTTGGTATGTACCTCACAAGACATCTGCAACAGCTGGAAAGGCCACAGAAATACCTCACTAAAAGAATCACAAACCTAAAGCAGATGCCCTATGCTGACCGTCTGAAAAAACTTCAGCTATACTCTGTGGCATATCGTCTACTCAGAGACAATCTCTGCTTAACATACAAGGCCATGTCAAACCCTGAGCTGTTGGACATGCTTTACTTAAAGAAATCCCAATCCCTCAGAGTCACATGCTCCAGGAATTTAAACCTTGTCATCACAATGAACAAAACATGCTGGAGGGATAGGTTCCTGACCCAGAGACTTCCCATACTCTAGAATAGACTGCCCATACATGTCAAGCAGAGCACCTCCTTGGCCCTCTTCAAAAGGAACCTTGACAATTGGATGGGAGATAGGAAATTCACCCCGGGGATCATGTCAGTCACCCTGCTAGACAGGGGTCCAGGGAAGGAAATATTGTGGGAAGAAATATCCAGGGAATTGTTATGGCTAGGCTTGTATAGGCCCTTGTATGTCCCAAAGACATGCTTTAGGAGGATTGGACACACTAAATTGGCCCTAGGTGCGAGTGTGTGCATGTGTGTGTGCTTTCTGTGGAAGGTTGGGCACCAGGCTGGCAACTCGACACTGAAAACTCCACTGCCGATCATGAGCAGACGGTGATCCGCTGTGGTGACCCCTAACTGGGAAAGGCCGAAAGAAGAAGGCTTGTATAGGCCCTAGGGCTGATAGCCTAGTACCAACCTATGACACTATGAACCTATGAACTCCCCTTAGTGTTTATTGTTAATGGATTGCAACTGTAAATGATTACTGACAGGAAGAAGGAAAACACAACAGCAATGCAGTCTGCCCTACCTAAAGTGGGTGTGTCAGGTTACACTTACAAATCATATAGATGTAATTTTATCAAGGTTAGAAATGTAAGTAAGCAGCATACAATTTACGGGTTCAATTCATTAACATCCACCCACCCCTTCATTTGTTGACACCTGTATATTATTGCTATTTAACGTCTTCACACATTTTAAGGACAATGATATAGAATCGCTTACAGACTGCATGTCTCAGATTACTGATAAGAGAAGAATGACCAACAAACACAGAGAGGTAAGACAGAGCTGCATATTTGCAAACAAGAATGTTGCAGTGGTGCAGTGGTTTGCATTGTCGCCTCACAGCAAGAGGTTCTCCTGTTCGATTCTTGGCTGGAGCACCTTCTGTGTGGAGTCTGCATGTCCTCCCCACCATTGAGTGACGTTTAAAGACATGCAGGTAGGTGCGTGCATGAATGGGTGTCCCTTCTTTGAAGGTGACGTGTTGGGCTGGCAACTTGGCACCATAAAAATCCACTTCCAATCATGAGTGGACCGGAGTTCCACTGTGGTGACCCCTAATCGGGAAAAGCCGAAAGACTTTACGTTTACTCATAACTGGTTGTGTGATCACTCACTGCACTACATCCAAAATTAATACATGTCTAAATAACTGTTATATGGTTTCATGTTGCAGTTGGTTGTATGCAGAGTGATTTAAGTTCCTGCTGCAAAGATTTTTGTGTGGCAAAGATGGATAAGACACCCTTATTGTCTTCTGCAGGTTCATTGGTTAAGAGTTCAAATCTAGACCTATCGAGAAATATTTCTCATGTACTAACAATCATTTTGTAGTGTTTATTTCCTAGATTGCTTTTCTTCATTTCAACTAATTTTCCCTTTATTTATTTATTTTGCCAATGTTTGCAAGGTGAGCAGCTTAGCGCAAACAAGGGAAATGGAGAAAATGAATGACAGGTTTGGCTTTTGTGTGAAGCTTAGCAGTGCGCAAATTCAGACTAGTGATCCACACAGGAAGTAGACAGAACACCTGCTGACAGAGTGTCTGTAAAAGTGCAAAGGTCAAAAAGCATACATTGCTGCAATTTTTGCTTTACATCACCCAACACTGCTAAACATCAATGCAAGGTGGTTAGCAAGGTTCCCCAACACCTGCAGTCATCAAGCACCTGTAGACAAGATGCAGACAGCCAATCACTGAAAATGGACATGTTCAATTAATTTTGCTAGACACCATGCAAACACACAAAGTGGCATTGCATGACAACACAGAGAAATTAAGAATGAGTAGGAAATTATGGAGCTGTCATCTAACTAGTCCTGTGACAATAGGTTTAAGTGTAGGGCTGGAATACAGATGGTCCTGGTTTGTAGTACAGGTTTTTCAACCTATTTTTACTGTTGTGACAATGCAGTCTATAGCAATGACCTGAAAAATATACAAGTGTTATGTTAACATTCTTGTGGCAACAGGTGTAAGTGTAGATTTGCCATACACATGGTCCTTGGTCTTAATACAAGATATCCTGCATATTTTTACTGTTGTCCCATTTTTCATTATATTCAGTCTCACTAATAAAACTTTAGATAGTGGAGCTGATATGAATTATATATGGGGATAAGACACCCTTATTGCGTTTTCAGATGTATGAGTGAGGGTATACTGTTTACTATATTTCTATAAGTATGATTCTACTATCTGGACTTGGATGGCCTTCACAATTAAATAAGACACATACACAGCTGGATCTATATAAAAGAACCTTGTCAAATCACACACATACATGTGTAAGACCTCAAACTGTCAACTGTACTTATGAATGATTCCTTACTAAGTGTGAGAAGCACTTCTGTGGCAAGGATGGAAAATCAGTACTCTGGAAGAAAATGTTTGTCCCTTATGCCTAGGTTTGAATCACAAACTTTAAAAATCAGTTTTACCAGTGTATAAGGCAACAACAAATGTGTCAGGTCATGACATTTATGCCCCCAAACACATCAGCAAACTTAACTCAACTAAGAGGTACCTTCTAATTTTCAATATATATTTCCAAGCTACAACAGAAAAAAAACCCTCAAACTAAGATCAAGTGTCAGATCAGCCTTCAAATGTAAAATATTTGTTTCCTCCCTGCTTGGTAGTGCTGCTCTCTGCTTAAAATCATGCAAACACAGTTGGCATTGTTACTCAGGTTTGCACACTATTAAATGTGATAAATTGAATTGGTGGGAAAACATTAGGTGCCATTGCTGTACTTTGGTTGTTAGACATGTCTGGCACTAGAGAGGAAGCTGCCCAGTTTAAGACACACAGGTGGGGTATCCAGGAGTCCAAGATATTTATTGAACCCTGGTAAAGTGCCACAGGTGAAAGCTTCTGCAGGGGAACTATTTTGTCTCTCAGTACAAGTCTGAGGCTTGGAGTAGTTTGACTCAGGTGGTATCCAGTGCTGTTGGCATCCCATGGTGAACAGTGTAAGTATCATTTTAATGACCTACAGAGGTGCAAAAGCTATACCCTCAACCAGAGGTGAAATTAATTTCAAACTGCTGACATCCCACAGCTGTGTAAGTATGAAAGCAGCAATGTCAGTGGTGCAACAGGTAGCACACTCATATTTGGTGCATAGGGCTGTGGGTTCTATTCCCACTCCAGGTAGATCAAGTATTGATACTGTAGTGTAGCATAAGGGGGATACAGCACTTCTAAGTGTACCATCCTTCCGATGAAACATTAAATCAGTCTCCAGTGGCCTAATGGATAAGGCATTGGCCTCCTAAGCCATGGATTGTGGGTTTGTGTCCCATCTGGGGTGGTATAATCTTGACACAAGCAAAGCTTTTTCTCAGTCCTGTGGCATCAGCTGAAAGTGTAGGTCTGGAGTACAGATAGTCCTGGGTTCTAGTACAGGGTATGCAATAACAGAGAGTATCTGTAATATATAGAAAGCTAAATATAGGCAAGACTGGTATGCATAACACTGTTCTGTTCTTTTCTGTCCTTTCCACAGCTAATGCCAAAATAGAATTCGATCATAGGGCTCATGCTGCTCAAATGGAGAGACTGAAGGAAGCACCTGGTATGTATGCAGCACAAGAGAAGTTGTATAGTAGCTTTAAAAGTTAAAGATAGATTTTGGGGTTTTTCTACAGTTGTAGCAAATTGAACATGCATATCCTAACTGTAAAAGCAAGTATGCATGCATTACTGTGTAGCACAAACCAACTTTAAGAGTCAAGTATAAGACAGTAGTCAGAGGTTGTGAGTTCAAATACCACAAATAGCAACTATAAAATATCGTATTTCTTTAATAAAATTACATTAAGTTAAACTCTATACAAGTGGCATAAATGGCCTGTTGTTAAATGCAGTCTGTACAATTGGACCAAGCATATTTGCAGTATATGCACATTTCAAGGATTACTTTCAGAAATCTGTAGTTATAGTGTGTAGTTATTAGGCTGTATACTTAAATGTAATATTCCAGATAAAATAGTTGTATAATTGTGTTAATGAGTTGTATGTCAGATATGATGGTACTGATTTTATCTTTTTTTTCCTCTCACCCCAACCCTTATCTTTCTTTTTTATTTTCTGTTATGTGCCATCAAAATGTCTCCGTGTCATCCATCTATACCAGATCACTAAATGCTTCACAGTACAGTGAGGTAGACCAATCCCAGTGGATCAGCCTGCCTCAGGTTTACCGGCTCCAGCACTGATTCCCATAACATCTGGGACTCAACCTGGCTGCACTGCCTGTGCTGCTCTGCACTATCTGTGCCCTCAGGTAGTACAGCCCTGGCAGCTGGTGCTGTCGTACCCTCTGGGAACAGAGACAGAGGTGGGGATTTTATTACCTGCCAAAAAATGCTAGGGTTGTGCACCACACCATTGGTATATGCCTATGCTGATTGGAGTGGCTGGTCTACCTCGTGATACGTAGGAGGAGGAAATGTCAAGCACTTCAGTCACCAGTGGAGTTAGGGGACAGTGATGACAGTCCAGGAGGTGAGGACTAGAGCTTCACTGTCTCCATGTTTGAATGGGTGTGGGCCTGTGCTGTCCCCTCCTTCACCCCAATCAAGGTGTCTCCCAACCTTTTGTTTCCTGCACCATCCTCCCTTGTCTTGTCTTGTCTTGTTTTTTTGCATTTGCTTCCTCACTTACCCAACTTGCCTGACCCAGAAATACCTATGTCCCTTACCCAGCATTCCTCTCTTCCTGAAAAAAATGGGCACCTGTCCCACAAAAGAATTTCATCCCATACATAGCTCTCCATTTTCCACACATGTCTTCTTGACAAACTTGATTCAGTACAATTGGCTATAAAAATAATTATATTATTGCCACCCCTCTTTCTGGAGGTGGCATTCGAAATTCAGCTAATATTCTGCACATATAATCAGTTTTTACTGTTGAAGAGATGGATAACTATAGTTCTTTCCTACCCCCCTGTATATTCTTGTATTGCTTTACCTTTGTTCTTCCCCCTGCTTGCTCCCCATTTCACAACTTTCCCATCTACCCCATTTTAACACCTATTATCTGGTAAAAAAATAGAATTTCACACAACATACATAAGTACCAGTAAAAGCAATGGATTTCTTCATTTTTTGGCCTCTGTGTTTGTGTGGAGTTTGGCATTGTGCACCAATGCCAAATGATAGTCAGTGGACCTACAATGCTGCAGTTACCTCTGCATTATACCACTTAAACCCACTGGACTATGCCAACACATGGCAACACAGGTATTATAAAGAACTGATGTTATTGCATTATCACTGTTTATTTAAAAGTAATAGATGCACGTGTATTCAAACCCACTATCATCTGTGCTCAAAACGAAATGTATCAATGCATTTACACCTGCTGTCACAGAGTCAGCTAAGCAGTAAGTGTGTTTAATCGACTCAGTACTAACTCTCAGAATTTTAGTAATGCTGTTCATGTTTGCGCACTACTTAACTATGCACAAACAGGGAAAGTAAAGGAAATGTGTATCTTGTATGTACAAACACATTGCCAAATGTCAAGCAAACCTGCTGCTTGTTGTGGCACTATGCCAAGTCATTATTAGCATGTATTAGTGCTGTTTGCTGTGCATTCACTCTTTATGCCATGAAACTACATGGAAAAATAAACTGAAGGCCCGATCTGACAAGATGTCACATATTTACAATGCAGCCATATGTTGTCCCCCCATGAACTACTACCCTGGTCTCTCTGTACTTGTTCACAAATATATCAATCACACTACATAAATTAATAACAAATCTTGTGTGATATGCAATGGACATTAATCTGGTAATATCTATCTTCACAGTTGAACATGCGTACACATTCATCAACTGACCCTGGGAACTATCGACCCATAAGCATAACCAGCATTATCTGAAGACTATGGAAAGAATCATCGTAGACCTTATCCACAAAGACATAGGCAACCTTCAAAGCTCTTGACCTGACCCATTTTGGTTTTGTCAAGGGTAGATCTTGCTTATTAAACCTAGTGGACTTCTTTCAGAATGTCACCAAAGACCAGGATGAGGGAAAAGAGTACATATCACATATCTTGATTTAACCAAGGCCTTTGACAGAATCCCCCATTCAGGTATCACAGAGAAACTCTCCCATCTGAGGATTAACTCATACATTTCTAGCTGGGTAGCCAACTGGCTCACTGACAGAATGCACACTGTTAAAGTTGGGGAGTCCATCTCCACCAGTAGAACAGTTACCAGTGTAGTACTACAAGGATCTGTGCTGGGCCTGCTACTGTTTGGAAACTATTGTTCTGAAGTCCAGCCAAAGGTAGATGGCCTATGGCTTACCATGTTTGCAGAGGTACTGTAAACTAGGTGCAATCATATAGAGTCCCCCAACAATTTTAACATATTACAGAAAGGGCTGACACAGACAAATGGCTGGTGCCAAACTCACAGACTGAAACTTAACACAAAAAATGCCTTATTGTCCACTTTGGCAAAGAAGTAGCACCTGCTAATTATAATATATATAGTTCCCCTCTAAGCTCAAACTCAGTGGTGTGAGACTTGATAACACAGGTTGATATCAATCTAAATTACAATCACCATGAGTCCATAGTGGTAAGAAAAATTTTCTACATTGCACACCTCATAAATAAGGCCCTCACATCCAGGACCAGGTATGGCATAGCTCAGCTATGCTCTACCCATATCATTCCACTAACTGAGTACAATGTTCCCTTCTGCATGTACCTCACCAGACAAATACAGAAACTGGAGAGACCACAGAAGTTTCTGACCAAGATAATCTAGGGCTTACAAAACATGACATACAAGGAAAGACCAAAAGCCCTGTCATTGTACTCAGCATCATACAGCCTGCAGAGAGGTGACCTGTGCCTGGCCTACACAGCAGTCTCAGATTCTGCCCTAATGGAAATTCTGGACATCTGCAAATCAAATGGGGCAAGAATAACTTGTTCAAGGGATCTCAGCCTAGCCTGTCACATAAACAAGAAATGCTGGAGAGACAGATATATCTCCCAGTGATTGATGATCCACTGGAATAGACTCCCTCTGCATGTGAAGCAGAGCTCCTGAATGACCCTATTCCAGCACAAGTTTGACAACTGGATGGGTGACCATAAATTCACCCCAGGGTGGCACCTATGTTCCTCATGGACAGGGACAGTCGGTAATGATCACAAAATTGCTGTACTAATAATGACCATCTAACTATGGTCAATACGGGTACTAAGGTTTTTGCACAACTAGGCTTGTAAAGGCCCTAGGGCCATTAAGCTAGTAACCTGCTATGAACCTTTGAACCTAAGAACCTATCCTGGCCTATCAATATCTGCTCTCTTACATCCGCTGCTGATGTCATCTACTATAAGTTGTCCTGCAGCCTTGTAGAAGTCAGATTTATGGTGTGGCACTTGTGTAAAGTGGAGCTCTATAGTCTGTATACTCAGAGGGTTCTGTTCTCACTGCACTGAATTGGTGCATGTGTGTGTGGGGGGTGTTTATGTGTGTGTCTATCTAGCCAGAAGAGCATAAGTGTGTATCCTACAGTTAGCACTCCAGTCACATGGATCGACAGTATTTTGACACTTGCACATGCCTATACATCGATTTCATGCAGGCCCCCAACATCTTCACTCCAACATCCACTGCTGATGTAATCCACTATATGCTGTTCTGCAGCATTGTAAATGTCAGAATTGTACCATGGTACTTGCATAAAGTACTTAGCTCTGTAGCCTATATACTTAGATGATAGGGGGTTCAGTTCTCATTGAAGTAAACTGCATGTTTGTGTGTGTGTGCGTGTGTGCCTGTGTGTCTGTCCATCTAGGTAGAAGAGCATGTGTGTATCTTACACTTTCCACTCCAATCCTATGGACTGATAGTATTTTGACACTTGCACATGCCTACTCATCCATTTCATGCATGAATCACAACATCTTCTGTCCAATGTCCACTGCAGATATAATCAACTATAAGTTGTTCTGCAGCCTTTTAACAGTCAAAGTTATACTGTGGTGCTTGCATAAAGAACTGAGCTCTGTATTCTGCACACTTAGATAGGCAGGGGGTTCTGTTCTCAATGTAGTCAACTGGGGTATGTGTGTGTGTGTGTGTGTGTGTGTGTGTGTGTGTGTGTGTGTGTGTGTGTGTGTGTGTGTGTGTGTGTGTGTGTGTGTGTATGCGTGTGTGCATGTGTGTGTGTGTGTGTGTGTGTGTGTGTGTGTGTGTGTGTGTGTGTGTGTGTGTGTGTGTGTGTGTGTGTGTGTGTGTGTGTGTGTATCTAGCCAAAAGAGCATAAGTGTGTACCCTACAGTTATCTCTCCAATCCCATGGATTGACAGCATTTTGACAATTGCACATGCCTACACATCCATTTCCTGCAGGCCTCCTAACATCTTCTCTCCAACATCCACTGCTGATGTCATCCTCTAAAAGTTGTCCTGCAGCCTTATAAAAGTCAGATTTGTATTGTGGTGCTTCCTTTAAAAACATAGTTCTATAGTCTGTGTACTTAGATAGATAGGGATTCTGTTCTCACTGCAGTCAACTGGTGTGTGAGTATGTGCACTTTCTTGACAATATAGAGAGCCTTTTACACCAGCATGTGGGACACTGTTATTGCCATATTTTCCTCACCAGACACTGCTGATGTCATTAGCTATAAAGAGTTTTCTGAGACACTCCAAGTCATACTTAGGCTATGGCACTTGCCTTATATACTGAGTTCTGTAGGCTGTGTACTTTGACATGTAGGGGTTCTCTTCTAACTGCAGTCAACTGGGGGGGTGCATCTATGCACTTGCTTAACATTACAGAGAGGCTTTTACACCAACATGTGGGACACTGTTATTACCATATTGTTCTCTCCAGACATTGGTGATGTACTCAGCTATATCTGATTTGTGGATTTGCACTATTCCCACCAGGGAAGTGTCACAGACTGACCTGGAGGCCAGGCAGAAGTCACCTCATCCTATACAATACAGATTACAGTGACATGGTTTTCAGTCTATCCACATACATTATGGCAGGGATTGTAGGCCCTGTGTTTTCTTGGTGAGAAGCCCCTGTGGTCTCTCCAGCTGCTGCATGTGTCTGGTGAGGTACATGCAAAAGACAGCATTATACTCTATTAGTGTTCTGATGAGGTTCGAGTAAAGTGCTGTAGTATAATCCTCAGATCTGAGTACAATGGCATAGCTTATGATGTGCACAACATAAGCTTTCAATACCAGTGTAGACAGTCGGTGATCAAAGTTCAGATTTCTGTCTATGTGTGCTCCCAGGTCTTACATCACTGGGTTTTAGAATAGCAAGACTGCTGTTGATGATGTAATTGACAAGGAATTCTACTTCGCACAGGGACAAAATAAAGATACATTTTTGCATTTATTTGTAGACCGTGTGGCTTTGTCACCAATCATTTGTCTGTGTTAGCCCCTGCTATGTTATCATCATTGGTGGACTCAATGATTGCACCTGGTATGCAAGAATCAGCAAATGTGGTAAGCTAAAGGCCATATACTTTAGCCTGAACTGTCAGGAAAGAGATTCCAAACAGTAAAGGGCTAAGCACAGATCTCTGGGGTACCTCAGTGGTGACAGTTCTACTGGTATAGGTTGATTCCCCAACATTCACAGCATGTGCTCTGTTGGTGAGCCAAATGATTACCCATCTAGTGATGTAAGTGTTTATCCCCAGCTGGATGTGTTTCTTGGTCATACCTGTGGAGAAGTACAGGAATGTACAAATGCAAATCCTGTAACCAATGTAAGTTCATGGACATGGAGCAAATGTTTAAAATTGGAGCCCTTAAATTTAACACCAAATACAGATTAAACTGTAATTCAAAATCTGTGATATATTTAGCCCAATGCCAAACCTACCCAGCATTTTACATAGGCAAGATGGATCGCAAGCTAAGGTAACGTGTGTATGAACATGTATATAATATTAGTAAGAACAAAGGGGAAAATGCCCTAGCCCGTCACTGTACTGAATACCCATTACACAAATTCAAATTTAGGACTGTTGATCATGTTCCCACTGACAGTTGTGGCAGTCCTACCTCGCTTCTGTTGGAGAAACTTGAGATAATGTGGCAGTTGCGAGTGAATGCTGCATGCTCGCCAGGTTTGAATGAAGTTTGTTCTTTAGCGCATGTCCTAAAACTGAAAAGCCTGTGGAGGGATGATCACTATAAGTGTAGTGCCTTATGGTCCTAGCCTACACTGAGTTATGTAACACACAATCTGGTGTTAAGATGTTTGTAGAGTGATTATTCACATGAATACTGTTTTAGTTAGACATTTGTATTGGTAAAAAAAAATATATATATATATACATTTCATTACATATACATACTTTTTTATATTTTTATATGTTTTTATATTTCCTGTATACATTACTTACCTGCAGATAGTAGGGATGAAGCACATTTAGTTGAGGTTTAAACTAGGTACTTGGTTCTCTGTAAAACGACACCCACAGTGATTTTCAAAGTTAATTGATTTTAAACACTTGTCTAATTAAGCTTAATGAGCAGTGTTTTATAAGCATGTTATTTTAGCTGATGTTTATTTGAAGAAGTTTAGCCAAAGTGTTAAACGAAAAGAGCTTAATCTTATTCAGTTTTCAGTACTTTTGTGTTCTACAATAAAGTGGATTTCTGGTCAATTGAGAAAACTTTTGTGTATCCATGTGTGTTACATCTGTTAGATGTCCTCAAAGAGGTCATTGAGGGCATGCATTATGACAGCATCATCCTTTTGAACTTGACAATCCCAAGGCATTTGACACAAATCCACAGTGAGGTATTCACTGAACACTGTCAGATGTGGCTATAAACACCTATATCACCAAGTGGGAAGTCTACTGTATCACATATGTGGCATCTAAATATGTTGAAATGCATGAAGAGACCTAGGCCCAGTGTTCAGGTCCATACATCAGGGCTGTCTGCTAGGCCCTTTTCTGTCCATTATTTAAGTCACAGATGTCACAAATTACATATATATACCCTGTGTCCATATAGCTGTCTGAAAGACTGCAGTTGTGGACAATCACTGACTCCAAATGTGATATTAGTATAATATAGGCGGTATCAACACACCAAAGATTACTGCCACAGCCATGACAACACCTGCAATGAAACAAAAACATGAGGAGATGTGTTACATCAGGAAAACAACAACCCAAGGATAATGTAGACATTACACTCTATAATCAGACCACTAGGTATATGACCTGTGTCCTGGGGTAGATGGTATGTGGAATGTCCACCAGCATGTGGCCAAAGTGCTGACTACTCCCTTGTATGGAACACAACTACTGAGTATGTGAAGGACATTCACATCACAGGCCATAATACCTCCATAGCTTACATCCTTCATCACACCAATAACCAAGTACAATGCACCCTTCTTCATGTATCTCCATATGCATCTTCAAGTGATGTGAAACTGAAGTGTACCACCTTTGCCACAGTGACCTGTCACACATCTTATTGGCCATATCTAGGTATTCTTTTTGTGGCATGAACATTACTGTCTGATGGTGCAGAGTTCCCATCAAGTTGTTAGACCACATCTATGTGTGCTACCTGCTCTGGTGATGCACACATTACATACCTAGCTGTTTGACAACATTGGTGGCATAGGTAGCATACGTGACAGTGTGGATTGTGCCATATATATATATATATATATATATATATATATATATATATATATATATATATATATATATATATATATACACATGGGTTCACTATATAATCTCGAAATTTTGAAATATCGAATTTCAAAATTCCAAGACCATATAGCTGAAACCCCTAAATACCGAAAGACCAGAATGTGAATTTCAAAATCCCGAACACTACACTAAACATACACCACACACATACACACACCATCACCCAAAACACAAACACACAAACCTACACTACATTACAAGCAGGGCGGCAAGCCCCCCTGCACCCCCCATGTGGGGGGCTGCCCCCCACACACCCCCTATTTAAATATTCTAACTCCAAGGTCACACTACACAGACAAACACATGGAAACACCATCACACACCTACATTCCCCTCGCACACACACACACACACACACACACACACACACACACACACATCACAGTCACAACACACACTTACACACACACACTAAGGCTCCTAACCAACACACTTAAACATAGATACTGACCTGACCTTCCACCTATCCAGTCACAAACCGCAACACTAGAAGCGCTACTTCAACATCTACAAACTTCAGGATTTTTAAATTCATGCTTCTGGTCTTTCTGTATTTAGGGGTTTCAGCTATATGGTCTCGAGATTTTGAAATCCGATGCACACCAGTCAACTAGCCTGTATTGATTATAATGTCATGTACAGGTATAGCAGTGTCCCCTCTAACACCTCCAGCAGATTTTACAGTGTCAGGACAGTGTGTGTGATTACCCTCATAGAGTGCAGACATGTCATAATAGTTGTACAAGTGTGTTTGTGCAGAACCATCTCTGATCACTCTAAATCATATATGTTATGTCAGAGACATGGGATTACTGGTGGCATTATTCTGATATTGTCCATGATTGTGCATGCTTCTGTTACTGTTGTCTATGAGCCTTTACCTGTGTCCCACTTGCTGGAGATCTCTGCTGAGATTAGACTCATATTCAGGCAAATCAGTTTACACAGCTTCAGAATATGCACCCTACCCCAGTAGTATATAACATCAGTGATAGATGTCCTCAGCATTGTTCATGTAAGGATGCTTATCTCACACAGACATCTTCCCCATTGTCATGACATCTTGTGTGATAATCACAAAATACACATATTCACCATGTAGTCCGTACTGTACCATATTGATATGTGATTGGTGTTTCTGCTACAACTTTCTTCCATCGACATGCTCTCATCTGCTCTACATTAGGTTGTTTCACCTGTTGTCTTTCTCTGTGTTTATTCCTACATTTCATCTGTGTGCCCCCATTCAACACACATGCTTCCCCTGAGTGTTATTTTACATGGCAGTTCATGTATCCTTACAGATCATTTACACACCAGGGGGATTCAATAAATCCTACACAATAATTTTGACTGTGTGTGCATCATGACACAATGCACACGTGGCCGCAAAAAGTTTTAGATTCAGTAAACTCTGTGTAGCAGTGTCCATGGAGGGCTATGCTCACAGGGCAGAAGTATAAGCTCTGAACAGCTATCGTAAACTAAGTGTAAACACCCTGAAACACAACACTGGAATACAAGTGAAGTTAAACTATTTCAAACAAGTACAAAAGGGAAAGGCCAACAGTGAGCCTTATTCCAGCAATCCCCTAGTCAGTTGAGTTCTTGGCTGCACAGTTCTGCCACAAGGGTGCAGTGGGGGCCTTCTTAATATAAGAGGGCTAGTTTTTGTGCTCTATTGATACCAAACATTCTACATTCAGCATGCCTGAACCAAGCCTGTGCTATATAATGCAGAAGTACTAGAAATCCAAAGTGCAGAAAATCACAACACAAGAACAAACAGTTTAAGTAAATCAGCAATTCAGTAGAATACTGCAAACAAGGTGTAGACAACGAACCTTCCTAGTGTGAAATAAGTGGGTCTGGAACACAAGTGCTTAAACCGGAACTAACACACTTTCAGAATAAGCCTTCAACCAGCAATTCCCAGCTTAGAAGGGTGTAGGCTATCCTCTTCTGCCACAACAGTCTACACCACAAACTTTTCTAATGTAAAGTTAGACTTAGAACAACAGCCACAATAAGCATTAAATCAACTGTTTCCATCTCAGAAGGGCAGAGGTTACCCTCTCCACCCACTACAGTGTAGGCTATTAACCTTCTTAATGTCTGAACTGCCTGAAGCCCAAGTACTTAAACCAAAGGTAATAGGATTAAAATAACAGTGCAATCCGATACCATACAGATGACAGTGACATGTCTTTTAAGCTACCCATATACATCATGTCATGGTTATTAGGCCCTGTGTTATCTTGATGAGAAAGCCCTGTGGTCTGTCCAGCTGCTGCGTGTGTCTGGTGAGGTCCCTGCAAAAGAGAGCATTATACTGTATTACTGTTCTAATGAGTTTGACTACAGTGTTGTCAAACAATCTTCAGATCTGAATGTGATGGCATGTCTTATGATGTGCACCATACATATGTACTGGAAAACATTAAAGAGAAAGTTTATTAAGTAATGACACACATTGCAGTTCCTAACTTCCCTTGCAAGAGAATGCACTACAAAGTGACTAAATGATGCTATCCTCTGTATCATTTAGTAAGGCAAATATAACTGGCAGGTGCAATTATTAGTTCAACAACACAAATGCAGATAACCTAGGCACTAAAGTAACTATGCACCCTATGCAGCAGACACAAAACTTTAGTATCCCAGAATCCAAAAGAAAGAATACAGGGATATGGCACAGTTATCATCACTTGCACAGGGTGTTGGGGGAGGAGGCCTAAACTACTCTCCTAAACATTCAACTTCAAATTTCAAAAGCCTAAACTTTTCGCAATTAAACATCACATCTACCTCTAGCTACCTCTTAGCTAAATACCACAGATTGACTCACATAAAAAGTCAGAACCTCTTGATTAGAAAACCTAAGTACTTTCTATACTTCCCTAACAAATCCTACTTGCTATACAACCAATCTACCTTGATAGATGGTGACATCCACCCCAACCCTGGTCCTTCTAATTTTTCATCTAAAGCCACACCTGTTTCTCTACACACTTCTCTTGAATCACCAACCTCCACCACACATACTTTACTCATAGGACACCTTAATATCCAAAGCATCAATAACAAAATAACCCTACTCCACTCTCTTCTTGACCACCACTCCTTTGACATTCTTTGTTTAACAGAAACCTGGTTAAAACCCTTTACTAAAGACACTGAAATCTTACCACCAGGCTACAATATCCTGAGACTCGACCAAGCCAATGGTAAAAAGGTGGAGGAGTAGCACTATTGTTCAAAACAGAACTAAAAATAACATTAGTACCCTATGAGAACCTTGGATTTACTAAACCGAACTTCTTATCTCAAAGCTGCAACTTAACCTCAAAAAATCCATCTATATCATCTGTTTATATCTACCCCCTGGTAATAACTCTACTACCATAGAAGATATCCTCAGTTGGGCCTCATCCACCTACCCACAAGAAACCATTATACTAGGAGACCTCAACTTAGACTGGTCCTCAATATCCACGAACAACCCAGCATCCCATATTAATCTCCATGGCTTCACTCAAACTATTAACACCACTACTAGGATTAACAAAACTAATAACAAAGAAAGTATTCTTGATTGGATTTTGGTAAACAAACCTCAAATCAAATATCAGTCTGGAACACTACCTGATAACATTAGTGACCACAACCTAACCTATATTATTAGACAAAAAAATACCTCTAATTACTCTCCTATATATAGGACCCTACGTAACCTCAAATTCTTTAACCCAACCCTTTTTAAAACGGAACTAAAGGCTTGTAACTGGAACCCACTAAAAACACTTCCTCTTCAAGAAGCTGTTAATTTCTTTAACAACACATTCCTAACTATTCTTGATTATCATGCACCAAAACGTTCTATTAGAATTAAGGCTAGGCCAGCCCCCTGGCTAACAAAAGAAACTAGACAAAAAATGTCACTTAGAAACAAATCTTGGGTAAAATGGAGAACTAGCAAATCTCCCATAGACCAACAGACTTTCAGACACCTGAGAAATATTACCAAAAATCAATCCTCTCTGACAAAAAGAACTATTATAGCAATCTTCAGCAAGTGAATCACAATAATCCTCAAAAATTCTGGTCAACCCTAAATAAACTTCTTCACCCTGGACAGACTACCACCCCTCCCCCTTCTGGGTCTGATACAATTCCTCCCCTTGATACTGCCAACACTTTCAACTCTTTCTTCATTAATGATAAATTCCTTGGCCTCCCATCTATCCAGTGACAATACCATCATTCATGACCATACTTCCTCCAAACTACCAACCTTTAGGCTTCAACCCATCTCCACTACCTTTATACAGAGATGCATTCTCAAACTTAAACCTTGCACCCCCTCTGCTGACCAGCTTCCTTCTGAATTCCTTCAAAAAGCAGCCTCTGAAATAGCTTATCCCATATCAATTCTCATTAATAGGACCATAAATGAAGAATCCATCCCTGATGTATGGAAAATCTCTTACATCATACCATTACATAAAGGAGGAAACTCCTTTGAACATTCTAACTATAGACCCATAGCTCTATTGTCACCTCTAGCTAAAATAATGGAAAAATGTGTCCACCATCAAGTAATGAATCACCTTCTACAAAATAAAATACTGACAAACTGTCAACATGGCTTTAGGCCTTATCATAGCACAACTACTGCTCTGCTCTCCTTCACAGATATTATTAACAATAATCGCAACAATAATGTCCTGTCTTCTGCTCTTCATTGACCTGTCCAAAGCCTTTGACATGGTCAACCACTCTCTCCTTCTAAAAATTCTCGAATCTCTTTCCTTAGCACCTGAGACTATCCACTGGTTCAGCTCATATCTCACTAACAGGAAACAAGCTGTCCTCTGGGATAACAAACTCTCATCTCTTCTACCAATCTCCTTGGTGTCCCCAAGGCTCTATTCTTGGACCACTTCTTTTCTCCTCTTTATAAATGACTTACAAGTAGCCATTCCTGAGGCTATCTGCATTCAATATGCTGATGACTCCACACTTATTTGCTCTGCTAAATCCATTTCTGAACTTCAAACTAACACTCAAGCTGTATTTTCTAAAGTTGAAACTTGGTTTCTAAAACGATGTCTACTCCTAAATGCAAAAAGACCAAACTACTTCTCTTTAAACCTACTACCAGATCCCCACACTTGACTTCTCCATTGTGTCTAATAATGGAACCATTATATCACCTGATTCTACTACCAAATTGCTAGGTGTCACAATTGATAACAATCTCCTTCGACCTTCATATCAACAATACCATTAAATCTGTAAACAGGAAACTTGGCTCTCTATATAGAATCAAAACTTTTTTAACCTTCCCAGCAAAAGTGAATCTTGCCCACTCACATCTTATTTCCACACTTCTCTATGCCTCACCTATCTACACCAATCTTAAGAAAAACAATCTCTCTAAACTATCTACCTCCTACAACAACATAGCTAGATTTGTTACTGGAAAACAATTTAGAACCCACCATTGTCAGAATCTGCAACAACTTAACTGGCTCGAACTGACAAATACATTGCTTCTATCCCAACTTATGTTTGTCCAAAGAGCCTTTTACCAACCTCTTAATACACCTGCTCTATCTAACCTCTTAAGCCCCTACTCAAACCTGAACTCTCTCCGCTCTTCTAGCAAACTGCTAGTTACCTCAACTAAATCTAATAACCTTGCTGGTGATTCCCTTTTCTCCAATGCCATTGGGAAACACTGGAATAAACTTCCTCCCGAACTTACTTCAATTGCTTCTACTGCACTGTTTAAACAAAAACTAAAAGTTCACCTTAATAACCACTGGATATGTTCCTGCTCTAAACCTGATTAAAAGTTTCTTGGCTCTTTCTCCTCCTCACGGCTATTTGTCTCTCTCTCTCTAGCAATACATATCTTTCTATTCTGTACTTTGTGTTGCAAAATGTTCTCTCTTCCTTCATCTCTTGCTTTCTCTAGTTCACTCTCTCTAATTAATTTATTCCAATGATGAAATTATGGTAACTTATGGCTTATATCTTTAAATAGAATTAGTTACTATGGTCTTGAGTAAAACACCTACCTATTTTTTTAAAAATCCATTTGATAACTTTGTTATTATATATTTGTTAGTTTTTGTTGTATTCGTCCATGTCTTCCTGTGGAGCTTTTCTCCCCGGGCCTCTACTGAAAATGGAAATATATCCAGTTAGACCAGCCCGGTTAACAAATGTAAAATAAAAATAAATAAATAAATAAATGTGTGTATCTTTAGTGGTCCTCCATGTGAACGTAGTGTGTGAGAGTCTGCATGATCATAGCCAAGCTTGGTAATAGCTCTATGTGTTAATATATTGGACAGGTGTGAACCATGCATGGCAGAAGTGGCAATTCATCGTTGTCACCCCGACCATGAGAATTGGCTTTGTCAGGAGTTGTACTGCATATCCATGCCCGAGGTCAGATGGAGTGCTGTTACCTGAGCATGACTGATGTCTGCTAGATGTACACACTTCACAGGAATGCCCAGAACCACAACCCTATGGCTTGCCATGTCTGGGTGTGGACAGTACACTCCCTGATGGACCAGAAGAAGAACTGCCACTACACAAGTGTGATCAGGAATGGCCACGTTGGCTCTCAGCAGATCTTAAGGCTGACCTACACCCATGAGTAGGCTGTGCCCCTCCCAACAGACATTTCATCACAGACACTGCTCATTCCATGACAGACACCCCTCAGTCCATCACAGACACCCCACATTCCAATGTGTCATTCATCCAATCCAGGGTATTGCCAACACAGTGGAGGCAGTCATGCATGTCAGATTGTGCCACATCCACAACCCTGAACATTTGTCTGGAGCACCTTTCTGAACATACCTGTGCCTTCATGATGGCCCTAAACATACATTGAGTGACATGGGATGAGACACCTGCAATAGGTGGAGGAGGGACTGCAGGCCCACTCTGAGTACCCCTATCAACCCTGCTGCGTGGCACCTCACCAACACTTTGGCTATGACCAGACTCAACAGACACTGAAGCTGCAGTAGCCATACTTCCCTGCTCAATGTCATCATCCTCCATCTGTCCTATATTTGTGGGCTCACTGGACTGGGTAGGCATAGGCCTACTGGCTTTGTCTGGGGAAAAAGAGGGGGTGGCTAGATGTCAACCTCTGTATAAGATTCAACCTCTGTAAACCCCCCACCTGTGCCTCAGTTTCACCACCATCATCAGTGTCTGAGGAGACACTGACATCAGGTGCCACAGAGCCCACACTCCCACTGTCATGATGACCTGATAAAAAGGGAGAAACACAGGCATACATTAATACCTGCACTACTGTGGTGCAATATATACTAAACAACTAACATGTTACCACTATTAAATACAACAATACACACAGCAGACCTAAAATGAAACTGATCTGCAGTACTGAAACAACTTGATTTGGCTTACCACCTGGAGGAGGCCTATGTTGCTGGATTCCTGATGGTCCTGAAATATGTTAAGCAAGAGGTAAGGCCAACATTGTCACATTTAACAGTAAGATAGGAGGTACTACATGTATTCCTCTCAATCAGTATGATGTGTTACTTTAACAAGAACATGGCTGACAACTCCAAGTTGAGCTTATCACTGAACTAATAGTCAACTCCCCCCTCCAAAAACATGTGTGACACAGAAGTAACTTTTATTTCAATTGTTTTACTATACAACAGTATTGAACTGGTCATGTAACAAAGCCTACCTGGAAGATCTTCATGGCACTAAAAAGGAGGTGTACCCACATCAATGACATATTGTGGGCCACTTTGCTGTGAGTTGTCCTGTTGCAGAAAATTTGTCAGGAATTCATTACTGGGGATGAGAGGTGGTTCTGCAGCAGGCTCACCCCCACTTACCCTCTGGTCTCAGGCAACAGCAGCTGCATACCTCAGTGCAGATGTGAGCATGTCAGTGGGCTTGTGGTGCACCTGCTCATAAGTATGGCCGTAGCCACCCACGTCATTTATGTTAGCAATGATTTGCTGCCATATTCTCGGCCTCTCTGGAATATTGGGAAAACCCCTTCCAAGAAGAAAAGAGCCATGATGATGGAGCATATCCACTATGATTCTGTTTTCTGCCTCACTGAAGGGGGTCTGTGCCTCATTAACATGTTCAGTCTTAAAGCACAACAGAATGACAATACACATAACTATCTCATAACTACAAAGTAATTGTTACCAGATAAAAAAATTAAGGTAGGCAGTCAGTAGTACCCACTGGAAAAAAATAACACATACAACATATGTGAAACACTAACAACAGGCAGGATGCAAAACAAGGAGAGCAGCAAGGGCAACATATCCTTGCATGTGCCATAGCAGTAACTCTGTGCCACCCCAAAAGAACAGTCTATTCTATCTTGTGATATAACAGTAACTTCTCTTTACTCTCTTTAGAGCAGCAAGGGCAACATATCCTTGTATGTGCCATAGCAGTAACTCTGTGCCACCACAAAAGAACAGTCTAGTCTATCTTGTATAACAGTAACTTCTCTTTACTCCCCCACCCAGTAAGGAATGCACACATGATCCATTTTGCTGATAAAACACATTTGAAATGCTAAACATGCATTCAAAGGACCTGTCCCTGAAACATTTGTACATATGTAACACACAGCTTACTATTTTCATGTGCTGTCAATCATTTGTACCTCTGAAATGGCTTGAAAAACAAGACTATGCCATCAATACACCTTTAACTAATGCATACAGATAACAGTGTAAAAGGCTTTGCTTCATATTATTCATTAATATAGTCCAGCATATGCATTATGTAGGCAAAAAAATGACAGCATAACTGCTGGAGTTCAATACTCTTCTGTAAAGATAACATGGGAAATATTTTGCTTTGCTGAACATGTAGTAAGTATCCTTGCCATCAGTTTGGCTAGCTACATATTTGCCTTTTTACAATGAAGTAGATTATTAATGGACTGCATCTGTCTAGGCTGTGTTTCAGAGATGCTGATTACAGCATAAGCAGCTGAATTGCATGCTGATCAACCAATGTAATGGAGCTATACAGAAAGTTATAAAGCAAACATTTAGACTCCATGCCATTTTTTTCTTGTGGATTTCAAAAGTAGTAGCATACAGACACAGAAAGTTTACATAGAATGTAAGGAGCTGCTGCAGCAGCTTAACTCCATTTGTATGTGCTATAGGCTGCAGGTAATGCTGTTGCTGCCAATAGGCCTAGGCTGAGACAGAGAAGAGTTTTCAAGCCACATTTAACTTCTCACAACATACATGACATGGACATTGTAGAGTGCTACAGCGTGGACAGGAACACAATATAGGAACCCTGCAACCTTTGCAGGCCTCTACTCAAACTCAGAGCCTTTTCCTCCCCATGTATTTTCTGTGGACTGCTTGCATCGCACACAGCCCTCAATTAACTCTGCGGCGACTGCTGGATTTACAAGGTAAGTCCTGAATATGTACTGTATTGTATAACAATATTATGACATGTCCTTGTATTTCATCACTTGGTACAGTAAGCAACTACAAGGTGGAATATTTGTACAGAAATTAATGTCACATGTGACATCAGAGACTTATTTGACTTATATGTGTCCATTAGTAAGTAGTAGGCCTCAGGCCTGAAAGATTCACACATTGATATCTCCCCAAAGTAATGATGATTACTGCATGCCCTCAGTTTAGCACCATACGTTTGAAATGGGAAATCATAACCAAGAAGTTCAAAAGTAATTTGACATACAGCATATTTCAGCTTCACCACCCTCACAAGATTAAACCAGCAGGATACAAAATAAGGAGTGCAACAAGAGCAACATAGCTTTGTTTGTGCCATAACAGTAACTCATCCTGGATCCATCCCCCGTGAAAGATCATTATACCCTTGCATGTTCTATGACAGGAACCCACCTTTGCTTTCCCACACCCAAAACAGCAGTCTATGGTTGTTCATGGCATCTAACCTTCCATTAATTTGATGGCAACTGCATATCATATCGTTCCCAGTGAATATCCTCACACATTTTAAGGTAAATGATACAGACTGGCTTACATACTGCACATCTTTGAGTACTGGTCAGATAACTGATGAATGACCAAGAAACACAGAAAGGTATGACACAGCTGTATATTTTCAAGGAATAATCATATCAGGTTGTGTGATCACTAAGTGCACTACATCCAAACATATTAAATAGAATACGTTTACAAATAACAGGTTATACCTTGATATCACTCTACATTCAGTTGTACTTGGTTGTGTGAGGAATTACATCATGTATTTGCTGCAAAGGTGTTTGTGGGGCAAAGATGGATAAGTCCCCCCTCCTGTTTTGTGACAGTACATTGCAGTGAGAGTTGGGATCCAGACCTATGTAGTCATATCTCATGTGTAGTAACTGTTTCTACTCTGTATGTCGTAGATTGATTTTTTACATTTTTAACTAATTCTCCGTGTTTTATACTTTTTTCCTTTTTGTTTTGGGGGGCACCTGTTTGTGCAGTGTGCCGCTTAGCCCAAACTGTTTTGGTTATGTGCATTTTGTTTGCTCATAGAGCGGCACTGCATGAACTGGATGAATGGACCACCCAGGTAGCAGACAGGAGCCAGACAGCCAGAAACGTACACTGGATACATGCAATTAATACTATTGGCTATCATGCATGCAACCACATTTTCCAGCAGCACGCACTCTCGTGCAACATGTTTGGGCTATGGTAAGCAATGCACAACACTTTCAAATGTTGTAAATCCAGAAAGTGAACACTCCTAGTAAGCGCAATACCTGCAATTGGCAGGAAAACATAATTCTCACTGGTCTTGATCTGTGATAGGCATGGCTGTCATTACTGGAGAGTTTTTCAGATTCCGTGCTCAAAGATGGGATGTCCAGGAGTTCAAAGTGTTTGCTGGACTCCCAGTGAATGGACATGGGCCCAGGCTGTTGCAGAGGGATGATTGTGATTCAGATTACAAGGCAGAGGCATGGAATAGCCTGGCTCAGGCTCTGAACAGTGCTAGCAGTATCCGTCGCACTGGTGAACAATGTAGGAACCACTACAGAGACCTCAGGATGAGGAAGAGGGATGCCCTTGACCATTCGATCAAGGAATGTAGGACTGGGGTGGCACCCCACAAATGTGCAAGTATCACTTACAGAGATTACTTGTTAGAGTTAAAAGGCGGATATAAACAGGATTGGTATGCTTAATGGTATTCTGTTGTGTTCTGCTTTTCTCGCAGCCATCACAGACCATGAACTGAATGTGAAAACCCATGAAGCTAGATTAGTACAGACGTGAGATGCATGTGCTATGTGTACATCCCAACAGTGGGGTCATTTTAGCATTAAAAGTTAAAATGCAGTTATTTGTTAATTATACAGTTGTATCAAATTGAGCATTCATTTCTTAACTGTAATAGGGAAGTATGCATACATTACTCTGGAGGGCAAAACAACACCTCATTATTATAAAGTAGTCATAGGTTATGCCTTCAAAATCCACACTTCCCAAACGTACAGTACTGTAAAGGTTTCATCAATATTGCAATGTAACGTCAGAGCTGTAAAGCAGTGTCACCACTAGCTTGCTATAAACTGTGATCAGTATATTTGGACCACTCATATGTGCAATATATGCACACATCAAGGATTGCTTACTGCAATCTGTAGTACATTGTGCATCTGTTAGGAGCTGGGTTGTCTTAACAGTAAACTAAGGTATTTGTTAGGAATTTGTAGTTTTAAAAGTAAAAGTAACAGACTAGAGTCAAATAATTGTATAAATGCTTTGTATGTCACATATGAAGTTACTAATGTTCTCCCCTTTTTCTCTCACCCCAACTCTTTTCTCTCTTTTTTGTGTGTTTATTATTTACTTGTGTGTGTGTGTGTGTGTGTGTGTGTGTGTGTGTGTGTGTGTATGTGTGTTTATTCTTTTTTATTTTTTGTCTTTCCCACAGCACAGAGGGGTAAGACTGTGGCATGGGATCCACCTGCCCTCACTCCACAGACTACAGCACCGCTGCCCATCACACCTGGTGCAGAACCTGGTAGCACCCCCTCTGCCACCTCTGCAATACCCAGCCCCTCAGGTAATTCTGCCCAAGAGGATAGGCCTGTGGCTCTCTCTGGGAGGAGTGGTGGAGGGAGTGAGTTTACCACCTGTGATGAACTGCCAGGGATGTTGCGTAGGACTGTGCACCATACTGTTGTTGCACACCTACACTGGCTGGAGACACTGCTCTCCATCATTGTGTTAAATAACACAAGGATAAGCAGATGTCAAACACTGCAGCCATTGGCACAGTGAAGTGACAGTGATGACAGTCCACTGGATGAGGGCTCAATTCTCACTGTCACCAAACTTGACATCCATGGTGTCATGATGTCCCCATCCTCACCCCAACCATGGTGTTCACTCACCTCATGTGTCCTTCACCATCCCTTTCTCTTGTTTTGTTTGTCTTTTCTGTCTGCAATTGTTTCCTCTCCTGCCCAACATACTGCACGCAGACATTCCTACACCCATTCCCCAACATTCCTCTCTCTCAAAAAAAAAAAAATGGGCACCTGCCCCCCTCCAAATCTATTGTCCCATACATAGCTCTCCAATTCGCACATGTGTCTCCATGACACACATGATTCTGTCCAATTCTCTATACAACAGATTGTGTTGTGGTCACCCCTCTCTCTGGAGGTGACAGTCCAAATTCAGCAAAGTTTGAGCATATATGTTCATGTTTTCTTCTGGAAGAAATTGATAGCTGTGGTTCTTTCCTACATCCTTCATGCACATTCCTGCCTTGCTTTCACTTTGTTCATCCCCCTGCTTGCTCCCCATTTCACTACTTTCCTGTCTTTCCCATTTGTTTTCTTTAAAGTATAATTGCACAATGTTGCCCTTCATACACTAATGCTTGGCTATAGCAAAACCAGTTCTAAGTATTATATAGTTGGATTGGAAACCAGTGACATTTAGTCATATTTTAGACACTCCATACTAACTATCACACTTCAGAATTTGGATTTACACATAAAATTATTTGACATTGTTAACATACACCTGGATTTGAACCAAGTACCATCTGAGCAAAAAAATACATATATCACTGCATTAACAGCGGGTGCTACAGACTCAGTTTTTTAGCAGGGGTATTTTAGAGACTGTATAGCAAATGTCAGACTTAATGTCTGTTAGATATACCTGCTAGTTAACTGAATCACTGGCTGCAGGAATTAATGCACTTAATACAGTGATATGTTCCTTTTTGGGGCAAATGGTTTAGCTATAGGTAATTATAGGTAATACATTAAAGTATTTTGGTGTCACTGTTGCTTACTAATGCTGTGCGATGTGTAGCATACTAGAACATCGCTTACTACTGCTGTACAAGACTAAATGAGCATTGCACAATAATGCTTTATAAAACATTACAGGGGATCACACCCTACTGCTTCACAGAAATTTAATGAAGAAAATAGAGCATTAGTGATATGGGGAGCAAGCATGGAAAGTACAAATGGAAATCTTTCTTAAACTGTGTCACTTATTATTAAATGTATTAAATACATCTGCTAAGTAACTGACTCCATGGCAGCAGGTGTTAATGCATTGTTTCTAGAGGCAGATGGTTCTAGATTTGAATACAGGTGGAAGTAATTTCACAAGCATGTATGGTACTTTAAATATATCTACTTATTGCTGCCTTTTACTGTTGCTTCGCATTGGTGCACACCATGCACAGTTGTGTAATAATTCTTTAAAGAAAAGAAATGGGGAAGACAGGAAAGTAGTGAAATGGGGAGCAAGCAGGGGGATGGACAAAGTAAAAGCAAGGCAGGAATGTGCAGGAAGGATGTAGGGAAGAACCAGTTATTCATTTCTTCCAGAAAATAAACATGCATGCACAAATTTTGATAAATTTGGACTATCACCTTCAGAGAGAGGGATGACCACAACATAATCTGTTGTATAGAGAATTGTAAAGAATTGGGTGTATCATGAAGATGTGTGAAATTGAGAGCTATGTATGGGATGAATTTTTTTTTTTGTTTGTTTTGTGAGACAGGTGTCCTTTTTTTGAGAGAGAAAGTGAAATGTTGGGGAAGGGATGTGTGAATGTCTGGGTGTGGTATGTTCGGCAGATGAGGAAGCAATTGCAGACAGACAAGACAAACAAAACAAGAAACAGGGACAGTGAAGAACACATGGGGTGGCTGAACACCATGGATGGGAAGAGGGTGGGAAATCTCAGTCCCATGCATATTGAGAAGGTTGACAGTGAGAGTCTAGTCCTCACCCAGTGGACTATCATCACTGTTACCTCACTGCACTGCTGGCTGCAGTGCTGACATCTACACCTCCTACGGGTGCTCTGCACAAGGATGGAAAGCAGATGCTCTATCTGGTATAGACGTGAGCCAGCAGTACGGAACACAATCCTAAGCACTATCCCTGGCAGTTTGTCACAGGTGATAAACTCACCCCCTCCACCACTACTCCCTGAGGGAGTCAAAGGCTTATCTTCCAGGGCAGAATTACCTGAGGGGCCTGGTAGTGCAGGGGAGGCAGAGAGGGTGCTACAATTTCTGTACCAGATGTGCTGGGCAGCAGTGTTTTAGCCAGTGGAATGAGGGTAGGCAGATTATGTGGGACAGTCCTACTCCACTGTGGCTGGGGAAAAACAAAAAATAAAAAAATAACACAAAAAAAGAAAATAATCAAAATAAAAAAGAGAGAAAAAAGTTGAAGTGAGAGAAAAAAGGGAGAAGATTAGTAATTTCATATGTGACATATAAAGCATTGATACAATTATTTGACTCTATTCTGTTACCTTTACTTTTAAACAAAGAAAAAAATCACCAGTGCATACTGAATATCCAAAAAAGGAAAAACAAATACTCATAAAAAGAACCAGCTGGACAACCATGGCAATAATCTCCACTTTAATAAAAACACATATAAAATCAATGGATGGACAAGCGCTTTCACATATAACATATGCTTCTTCAGATCCTATAAATTATTCAAAACATCACAAGATATATATAATATAAATCAGCCAATCACAGTACAGCAAGTTGGAGCTAAAATGACATCATCACTAACATGGGGGTAACAGCATAAATTATCTCTTAGATTTATGCCCATTTAAAATGGGTTTAATACTAAAACAATTATTAAGCCATGGGTATCTGTGTGCTTGCATCCTAAGAATCCATCTAAGTTCCACCTGTTCCAGATGATTATTAATATCACCACCCCTCAAGTTCTTATACAAACACTGTATGACTCTAAATGAAAACTGATGACTGGGATATTCTATCAAATGTTTCGCCAATGCATTCCTGACGTCTCCGTTCCTCATGTCGGAAAGATGTTTATAAACCCTGTCCCTCAGCCGTTGAATAGTCTTGCCCACATAAAAGCAAGAACAAGAGTCACAAGTGGCCAGATAAATAAGGTGTGTAGTGGTACAATCTGCATAGAACCTAGGTTTGAACTCAAATGTTAATGTAGGATTATTAAAATCTTGCACTTTGGTTATGACCCTACATACACTACAGTGTCTACAGGGATATGTCCCCAACCATTGGTCTCTATGTACCCCTTTCTTCTCTCATTACATAACAACTGTTTGAGATTGTTACTATTCCAATATGTAAAACTAGGTGTATTCCCAACAAAATTGGCAGTTTCAGCATCCAAAGTTAATAAATGCCAATATTTCTGTAAAATATTCTTCACAACATTATTATCACTAGTAAAATTGGTCACAAAGGGGGTCATCTGCTGCCTTTTCCCCCTATTCTTACTAAATCTGGATATATTCATTGTACTGCCCAAACTCTCTGTCACATCCACACCTGCTCCCTGTCGGTCATCACTAGAATTATTCAGAGTAGTACTGGTCATTTCCACTGTTGTGTGCATGGGGATCGTTTGCTGACTATTCATGACAGTTCTACGTATGTCTCTAACCATCATTTTATTATAACCCCTCTCAATAAACATCCTTTCTAGGGTATTATGTTCATGCCTCAAATCCTCCTCTTTGCTGTATATCCTAGACACCCTAAGGAACTGACTTTTGACTATACTCGGAAATACATGCTTGGGATGCATGCTATCACTACTCAAAAGACCATTGTGCCAACAGGGTTTCCTATACAAAGTCATGGAAAACCCACTTTGATGATCTCTAGAAATAGAGACATCCAAAAAATCAACCTGACTAAGGGAATGTGTGGCAGTAAAACAAAATAAACTGGTGGTGGATTCCAAGTATTCAATGTATAAAAGTAGGGAAAAAACATCACCCTCTCAAAAAATAAAAACATCATCCACAAATCGTCTGTATAATCTAAGACCTTTACTTAAGGGACTCTCGTATAGATTATTACATTCCCAGAAGTGTATAACCAAATTCGCATACGAATTTGCACATGGGGTGCCCATAGTGACATCCCATTTTTCTAGCTATAATTGTTCCTCAAACATAAACACATTATTACTTTGAATCAATTCCAAAAGTGTGCAAATTAAATTAGCATCATGTTGTGAACAATATTCCCTAGTACTCAAAATGTACCTAACCGCTTCTATGCCATAATCATTGCACATGGAGGTGAAGAGATTCCTCACATCCACAGTAACCATCAAAAAACCAAAGGCATCATTAGCAGTTGTAAATTCAGTTAAATCATGCAAAAAGTGTGTAGTATCCTTCAAAATAGTATCAATAGATAAAACAACTGAATTCAATTGCCCTTCCAGATACAGAGATAGGGGCTCAGTCATCCAGTCCCCCCCCCCCCCAGCAACTATTGGTTTCATTGGTGGAGCTGTCTGGGATTTGTATATCTTGGGTAGCCCTTTAATAAGGGGCACAGTCAGAAAAGGCACCTGAAAAAAATGATATAATTGTTCATAAACTATCCTGCTCATGAGTAAATGGGTCTATATTAAATCACCGAATGCTTAAAAAAGTAAACGGTGATTGATCGACCCTATGTAAGTGAAAGCTTACAATGTCGAAGTGTCAGAACTGCGATTTTTTTTTCCAAGGGAAAAAAAAATCGCTGTTCCAGCAAAAAAATAAATAAATAAAAATCAATTTCAAACATTACATTAAGTGCCCCCCACAACCCCCGATGTGGAGGGCTGCAACCCCCACATCCCCCTACTTAAATATATCAACTCTGAGACCGCACTACAGTTCCGAAAACAGCAAAGTACTGAAGCGACCAAGCAAATTCTTTGTCAGGGAAAGAATTTGCTTAACAGCCACTTCGATATTTTGCATTTTCCGCCTTTTAAGTTTGACCAAGACGCATTTGAAATAATGCGTCTTTGGTCTTCTAATATAGATCCTGAGTAAATCTTACAAACAATCCCCCACATTCTTAGTAATAACTCTCAGTTGTGACCAATTTATCGGACAATACGTTTCAGCATCATTTAACAGTTCAAGCATTGCTCTCAGGTAGTTCATTTTATTCATTAAAATTACTGTACCACCCTTATCGGATGGCCAAACAGTCAACTCAGAGTTATTCATTAAATCATTCAATGCTCTACGTTCATTACCATTTAAATTCCTATTCAGGGTTGTAAATAGTTCCTATTCACAAACACGTATAAAGAATTCAGTATGGGGCGGTATGGCCGGAGAGAAAGTACTGGGCTTCTTGTATATAACTGCATTAGACTCATTAGGTTCATCAGACAACTTCAGTGTTAACCTACGTGCAAACAATCTCAAGTCAGTATGTATGGCCTAGAAACATGAATTAACAACATGTTGCAACACTGGATGAAAAGGAATGGAGAGCTGCATTAGCTACATTGGATCATAGAAATGAGATAGTGATTGACACACCCCCCCCCCATATCTTCTCTGACTGCAGTATCTGAGCTGGTGGGGAACTATAGAGAGTTGTGTAATGGAACTATTGCGGCTACGAACACTACATTGCTATTGACAAACCAGTCTGAAGGATGTACACCTCCGCCTAGTCAGCAAGTGCTACAACAAGAGAGTATGAGCTATGCCATGGCAAGAGCAAGACCCAAGCAATCTACATTTGCCAACATGGAAAGTTTTTTACCTCTTCCAGTACAACAGAAAGGATCACAACATCCTCGCTCAACTAGCAGGGGGAGACAGAAAAGAAAGATGTCCACAGAGAGAGCTCCGGGGAATTGGAAGATGTGACGTTGAGAGGCCTAGTGGTAAATCTTTCTGACCATCAATTAAGTCAATATGAGCACTCTATGTTGGATAGAGGTTTGACATTTGTCCTGGCGACTTCAGCTAGAGTGAGTGATGTTTTAACTGACTTAAGATTGTTTGCATGTAGGTTAATGTTGAAGTTGTTGTTTGGCGAATCTAATGAGTCTAATGCTGTTATATACAAGAAGCCCGGTACTTTCTCTCTGGCCATACTGGCCCATATTGAATTCTTTATATGTGTTTGCGAACAGAATCTATTTATAACACTGAATAGTTCCAAACACAATGGTTTTTATAATTTAAATGGCAATGAAAGTAGAGCATTGAATGATTTAATGAATATCTCTGAGTTGATTGTTAGGCCATCCGATAAGGGTGGTGCAGTAATTTTAATGAATAAAACAGACTACCTGAAAGCAATGCTTGAACTGTTAAATGATGCTGAAATGTATTGTCCAATAAACTGGTCACAATTGAGAGTTATTACTAAGAATGTGGGGGATTGTTTGTATGATTTACTCATGAGCAGGATAGTTGATGAACAATTACATCAGTTTTTTCAGGTGCCTTTTCCGACCATACCCCTTATTAAAGGGCTACCCAAGATACACAAATCCCAGACAGCTCCACCAATGAGACCAATAGTTGCTGGGGGGGGGGGGGGGCTGGGTGACTGAGCCCCTATCTGTGTATGTGGAAGGGCAATTGAATTTGGTTGTTTTATCTATCGATACTATTTTGAAGGATAATACACACTTTTTGCATGATTTAACTGAATTTACAACTACTAATGATGCCTCTGGTTTTCTGATAGTTACTATGGATGTGAGGAATCTCTTCACCTCCATACCCAATGATTATGGCATAGAAGCAGTTAGGTGCATTTTGAGTACTAGGGAATATTGTTCACAACATTTGCACACTTTTGGATTTGATTCTAAGTAACAATGTGATTATGTTTGAGGAACAATTCTATCTACAAAAAAGGGGTGTCGCTATGGGCATCCCATGTGCAAATTTGTACACGAATTTGGTTATGCACTTCTGTGAATGTAATAATCTATATGAGAGTCCCTTAAGTAAAGGTGTTAGATTATACAGACAATTTGTGGATGATGTTTTTATTTTT
This sequence comes from Protopterus annectens, assembly GCF_019279795.1. Taxonomy (NCBI): domain Eukaryota; kingdom Metazoa; phylum Chordata; order Ceratodontiformes; family Protopteridae; genus Protopterus; species Protopterus annectens. The sequence continues at coordinate 110,798,983 of NC_056737.1, read as the reverse complement.
TGGGAGGGTGATGTTTCTTCCCTTCTTTTATACATTGAATACTTGGAATCCACCATCAGTTGTTTTGATTTTACTGCCACATATTCCCTTAGTCAGGTTGATTTTTTGGATGTCTCTATTTCTAGAGATCATCAAGGTGGGTTTTCCACGACTTTGTATAGGAAACCCTGTTGAAGCAATGGTCTTTTGAGTAGTGATAGCATGCATCCCAGGCATGTATTTCCGAGTATAGTCAAAAGTCAGTTCCTTAGGGTGTCTAGGATATACAACAAAGAGGAGGATTTGAGGCATGAACATGATACCCTAGAAAGGATGTTTATTGATTGGGGTTATAATAAAATGATGGCTATTGACATACGTGGAACTGTCATGAATAGTCAGCAAATGATCCCCGTGCACACAACAGTGGAAACGACCCAGTACTACTCTGAATAATTCTAGTGATGGCCAACAGGGAGCAGGTGTGGACATGACTGGGAGTGTGGGCAGTACAATGAATATATCCAGATTTAGTAAGAATAGGGGGAGGAGGTGGCAGATAACTCCCTTTGTGACCAATTTTACTAGTGATAATAATGTTGTGAAGAATATTTTACAGAAATATTGGCATTTATTAACTTTGGATGCTGAAACTGCCAATTTTGTTGGGAATACACCTTGTTTTACATATTGGAATAGTAACAATCTCAAACAGTTGTTATGTAATAAGAGAAGAAGAGGGGTACATAGAGACCAATGGTTGGGGACATATCCCTGTAGACACTGTAGTGTATGTAGGGTCATAACCAAAGTGCAAGATTTTAATCATCCTACATTAACATTTGAGTTCAAACCTAGGTTCTATGCAGATTGTACCACCACACACCTTATTTATCTGGCCACTTGTGACTTGTTCTTGCTTTTATGTGGGCAAGACTATTCAACGGCTGAGGGACAGGGTTTATAAACATCTTTCCGACATGAGGAAGGGAGATGTCAGGAATGCATTGGCGAAACATTTGATAGAATATCCCAGTCATCAGTTTTCGTTTAGAGTCATACAGTGTTTGTATAAGAACTTGAGGGGTGGTGATATTAATAACCATCTGGAACAGGTGGAACTGAGATGGATTCTTAGGATGCAAGCACACAGATACCCAGGGCTTAATAATTGTGTTAGTATTAAACCCATTTTAAATGGGCGTAAATCTAAGAGATAATTTATGCTAAGTTACCTCCATGTTAGTGATGATGTCATTTTAGCTCCAATGTGCTGTACTGTGATTGGCTGATTTGTATTATATATATCTTGCGATGTTTTAAATAATTTATAGGATCTGAAGAAGCATATGTTATATGCAAAAGCGCTTGTCCATCCATTGATTTTATATGTGTTTTTATTAAAGTGGAGATTATTGCCATGGTTGTCCAGCTGGTTCTTTTCACGAACCTTTACTTTTAACACTACAAACTACTAACAAGTTTCGTCCTTACTTTTAAGACTACCCAGTTTATAACCGAGCCAGACTGTAGTACAGACTGTAGCCACCAATCCTTGATGTGTGAATACACTGCATATATGCATGTTCCAATTATAATGATTGCAATTTACAGAAGGTAATTTGTACCACTGGTATAGAGGTATGATGTTACATTCCAATAATGATGAAAACCAAACAGTACTGTATATTTGAGAAGTGTGGTTTTTGAACCCACAACCAATGAATACTGTACTGTTCTTTTGTCCTACAGACTACTGCATGGATACTTTCCTTTTATAGTTCAGAGATGCATGCTCACTATTATTTGAGAATATGGCACCATTGCTTTGTGCTACAGACTCAGGCATGCATAGATTATTTTACAATTGGGGTATGCATACTCAACTTGACTTTACTAAATACCAGCTAAGTGGTCCTTAACTTTTAATGCTACAAAGTTATTATACAAATTATTATTATTATTATTAAAATACTGTTTAGACAGTACTGTTCTGAAACATACATACCACATGCTGCTCACATCCTTAGTAGATGCTTGGCATGGGACTGAGCATTTGAGTCTCTCTCCTCAGCAGCTGTGGAAAAAACAGAGCAGTACACAATTATGAATGCCAGTCTTGATTATATCCAGCTTTTAACTCTTGCAATAACTCACTGGAATTGATACTTACACATCTTTGGGGTGTCCCCTGCCTGACATTCCCAGATCCAAATGTCAAGGGTATCCCACTTCCTCAAAAAATGATGTTGGGATTGCCCACCTGTGCTGGGAATACCTGTCACACTGGTTAAGACCCTGACAACACTATTCTAGGATTTGGATTTATATTCGGAGCCTGAATAATCCTACTGCAGCAATCTGGACCCATGATCCTTAACTAGCAGTCCAAAAAATCTTGTACTCCTGGACATCCCAACATTGACCCAGAAGCACACACCCTCGCCAGCAACTCCAGACATGCCTACCATACGTCAAGCTCAATGTCTAATGAGCAGTTCCCACCGATTGCATTTTGTATGCTGTTGTTAAAAAAAACAGAAAACTAACAACCTAGAAAAACAGAAGTGAATGGACTGAACAGGAACCTGTAAATGATTAAAATAATCCAAAGGCACCAAAAAACAGTTCACAATGAAAACAGGTGCTAAATGTGCTCAAGCCTTAAGAGCAAAATGAGTACAGCCACTGAATAAAAGTGTCTTTATTAGAAAAGATAAGCATTTTCATTCTTGCCAATAAGAACTTCATCAGATGAAATAACTACAACACAAAGTGGTATAATAGTACAAACAACACACATCATTGAACATCATAGCAACACCCCTCCCATTCCAATCACAAATAAAGACCAATTAATTCTTAAAAATACACTAAATGAATTAATGCCATGATAAATATAATATATATATATATATATATATATATATATATAATATCCATATAAAATCAATTCACCACTAAAGTCAACTATAAAACGTACACAGTATACTAAAAAATAAACTTTATGTCATAATGACACCTATAATAATCACATTTTTTTTATTTAACTACTGGCAAAAACCAAATTCTCATCTCTCCAATGCCTTTAATTTCAACAATGAACTGATGGAAACTTGGTCATTCCAACCTGGCCAGTTACCTGCATTTAACTGTAACTGCCAGTAAAGTTCATGTTTTTCTGACAATAATGACCAAGCACCCCCTCGCTGATCCAAAACAACACTGTCAATAACCACAAACCTGAAATAATGCTCACTCTCTTCCATACAATGTTTGCTTAAAGCATTTGTTTCCTTTCTTGTCCTAATGTCATATAAATGCTCATAAATTCTATTTTTCAATTTCTGATCAGTTTTCCCCAATGTAAAAACACTGACATGTACAACAAAGAGTACAATATATGACTTTCTCAGTAGTACAGTTGTATTTTTCATGAAGTACCACATCCTTATTGCTTATGCACACACTGTTACATTTGTGTACATACAAAAAGTACATGCCTCACATTTTTTCATGGCCCCCTTCTCTTTTAATAGCCCCATGTATCTTTTCAAAATTTTTTTTGAGATTCCTACCCTTTTTATAAACCACTATTGGGCATTCACCCACATACAGTCTGATGTTTCTGTCACTTATTTACTTATTTATTTATTTTACATTTGTTGACTGGGATGAGTCTGATGGAGCTGAGATAGCCCTCTTTCAGCAGAGGCCTGGGGAGAAAAGTTCCAAAAACACTTATACAATACAATAGAGAAAAACATTTTTTTTACAGTAGCAAGTAATCCAAAAGGTGACAGAGTCAATTATTTGGCAAATATTAATAAAATTAATATCTAGCAAAAAAATATTTACAGTCATCTAAAATCAGGCATGTAGATAGGACAATATTTCAGCAGTCATAAGTATTTATACAATATGAACATTTGTTAATTTCAGGTAACTGTTTGGTAGGGATATATAGGAAGAGACTAAGGTTAGGCGGGGATTTGGGAAAAAGGTCTGAAAAAGAGAAGTTGACAGGGCATGTTAGGGAGAAGTAGTAAAAAGGTCGTAAGATTGTAGGGGATAGGAGTTAGAGTTGGAGATTGATTGGAGAGATGTTTAAGGATGGGGTGGGGGGGCAGTTTTAAGATGGGTGACTACAGAGGCATGACCAGAGAGTTTTTAAGTGTTCTTTAGCAGCTGCTTTGAATTGTTTTGGATGTTTTAGTAGTCTAATTTGAAGTGGCAGCTTGTTCCAAGCTATGGTAGGATGGTAGCCATATAGATTGCATCCATTCTTAGTCCTAGGTTTATAGATAAATAGTAGGTCTTGGTCTGAGCTACAGAGTGATCTTGTTGGTGAATAGTGGGATATGAATGAAGATATGTTAGGGCAAAAGGAGGGTTGGCATTGTATAGAGTGTATAATCTGAAGCTGGGAGAGAAGAAGCAGGTTAGGTAGTTCCAGCCAGTTTAAGTGTTTGAGTGAGACACAGTGATGGGTTTTATAAGTAGGTTGGGCAGATAATTTGTCTATTTTGCTATAGGTTGAGTTTAGTTTTGCTAGGAGAGTGGCATTAAGGTTAGTGAGCATTTGAGAACCATATAATAGGCCGGGTAGGAGGTAAGCATGAGAGAAGGTTACTTTAGCACTGGGAGTAAGAAACTTTCTATTTCTGTATAGAAGGCCTAGCTTCTGATGGGTCTTCTTGATACAGTTATTGATGTGCAAATCAAATTTAAGTTGTTCATCTATAGTAACGCCTAAGAGTTTGGTGCTAGTTTCTGGTACTATTGGGGTGTTGTTGACAGACAGAATAATGAAAGAAGATTTAAGATGGTTAAGAGTTTTTGGAAGAAAGAGTAAGAGTTTTTTTTTTTTTTAGGATTCAGGATTTGTTGGTTGTTGGTGAGCCTGGTTTCCACTGATGTAAAGGCAGTCTGAGTAGTAGAGATGAGACTAGAGGGAGAGTCAGAGATAGTGATCACAGTAGAATCATCTGCATATTGTACAAGAGATGACTGGGCACAAGAAATTTAGAGTAGATTGTTAAAATATTCAACAGTAATGGACCCAAAATAGATCTTTGGGGTACACACATTTTTACAGGGGGGGGGAGAGTGTAGTCAGCCATTTCACTGACTGCAGTTGATCAGTGAGATAGCTAGAAAACCAAGTGACAGTAGTAGGTGAGAAGTTTAAATTAGACAGTTTAGCCAGAAGTGGAGGATGTGAGACAGTATCAAATGCTTTTGAAAGGTCTAGAAATAGACAGGAGACAAGTTTGTTGTTATCACGAACCTGGGAAATAATGTTTGTGAAGGAGATAAGGGTAGTGTGTGTACTGTGTTTTGGGCAGAAATCATGCTGTGTAGCAGTAAGTAGATTTCCCTGTACCAGATATTGCATAGTTTTCTTGTGTATGCATTTTTCTAGTATTTTGGAGAGGGGTGACAAACAAAAAACTGAAGAAAAGAACACACTGTGAACAAGCACCAACACTTCACTCAGCTCGATGAAAAAATAATAAATATAAAAAGCCATTCTTATTCACTTTAATACCAAAACAAAATAACATTAAGCGCTTTTCATTTGGAAATATCCAAACTACTTCAGATGTAGAGCAAGAACAAAGACAGTCAGCCCAGCAAAAATCCACTCTATATCATGAAGAGTTAATTGATCAATTGCCTAGAAGTGGATCACAGCACTCACTTAAAATTACACTTCACAGTTGCATTGTTTTGCTTACAAGACCAAAATTAACCTAAAAACCTCAAGACTTTACAAACATCATGACACAATAGAAATTATTACTTTTGCTAAGAATAAATATAAATATATGTGCTTATGTAATAAAAAATAAAAACAATAATAATAATAATACAAACACCCATCCCTAACCAAATTACTATGCAGTATTATGAATACATAATCTATGCTAAACAAGGTATATAAAAGCATAGTATAAAAAATTGTTAATTCATGACTTCATTATTTCATATTAATACTTTGTCAATAAAATAAAATAACTAACCAACCATCCAACCAAATAGCATGTGAAAATACCTAGGAAATTACCTAAAACATTTTTACCTAAGCAAGCTTTTTAATTGTAATATACTTGCTAAAGAATAAATTTCATTGATACCTGGGGGGTCACAAGAGTTTAGCAACAACTGCCATTTCAATTCATGTTCTTCGAGGTGTAACTTAACAATGTTACTATCTAAATACCTCACATTCTCATGTGCAGCTGCCTGTGTTATGACTCTAAATTTAAAACATGGCTGTGGTTATCTTTACAGTGCCTAGCCAGAGCATTATCCATGTTTTGTTTACTAATAGCATAGATGTGCTCGTAAATTCTGTTATGCAATCTACGATCGGTCTTACCGATGTAGAAAGCCGGACAGGTATTGCACTGTGGAAGCTATACCACTGACCTGGAATTACAATTGAACTTGCCCTTAGTATAAAAGTTGTAGTCCCTTACTCGAAATTTTTTACCTGTTTCAGTATAAATACAATATCTGCATGCATCACACCTATACATTCCTATGTGCCTATTGGATGGTTTTATGGTAGTTTCCATCAACATCTTTAGGTTCTGTCCCTTCCTATATGTAATAGTTGGAGAGTCCTCCAATTTAGCAGAGATCTCCTTATCCACTGAGAAGAGGGGGCAGTATTTTTTTACTATTGACCTAATCTCCTCAGCCTCAGGGCTGTATGTAAAAACAAATGAAATTGTGAAGGTCCTGTTCTGATGATTCCTTCCTTCCCCTAGTTCATTAACCACATTTGTAAGGGGAGGACTCAAGGTGCCTATATTAAATGGTTCATTTATGGAACAGTTGTTCAAAATAGGCTTGTATACACCTTGGGACCTTTTTAACTGGACTTCATTTATAATACCAACCAAAAATTGGGTGGGTAACCCCTGTTAAGGAACAAATTCCTAAGATTTAAACATTCCTGTTGAAAGTCATCTTCACCAGAAACCATCCGAGTTGCTTGAATCAATTGTCCCTTAACAACAGATTTTTTTCTGTTGTAAAGGATGTGCACTAGAGAAATGCAAAAAAGAGTTTGAATAAGTAGTCTTTCTATAAATCTTTGCAGTGCATTTTGACTTCTGAATATGTTTTGTAAGTTCCACATCCAAATAATGGACTGAAGATTCCTGATAATCCTTGGTAAACCTCAGAAACTCAACCGAACTGTTGAAAAAATCAACAATATTGGTAGCCAGGGTCATATCACCATCAATAATCATAAAAATATCATCCAGGAAATTAGTATAAAAAACAATATTTTTCATCCATTGACTAGTAAATACATAATTTGATTCCCAGGAGCCATACCCAAATTCGCAAAACTGGCTCCACAAGGGGACCCCATTGCCACTCCTATCCTTTGGAGGTAAAACTTGATATTAAACAGAATGTAATTGTTTTTCAAGATGATCCTCAAAAGGTCCTTAATAAGATGTAACTCATTTTCTGTAGCTCCCCTAGACCTGATCATTTCCAGTACCCATTCTGTACCTATATCCTGGGGGATGGATGAATAGAGATCGCAAACATCCACTGTTAGGAATTTATTTTCCTCTTTGTACGCCAAAGCATTGATTTGTTCCAAAAAGGACCATGAATCCTGGCAAATCTGGGTCTCCTTGCTGACAAATTTCTTAAGGATGGAATCCACTACTTTAGCACATGGGTAGGTAATGGATTGCCTGGCGTCCACGAGTGAGCGCATAGGTGGATCCGAGGTCCTCTTGTGGATCTTGAGAATGCCAAAAAGTAAGGGAATCCTGGGTGCTGGCATGGACAAATAATGATTAAGATTAATGTCTGTTAAACCATCAATAAATAAATCATTAATAAACATTTTGATCCTGTTATAAGCTATATTCATTTCATTTAAACTGACCTCCACATAAGTATCCTTCTCTAATAACTGATTTATTTTGTTGTTATAATGTAATATGTCCATGACAACCAGTCCACCCCCTTTATCCGGTTTCATGATGTGAATAGGGAGGCTCCTAAAATCGGAAAACAACTGCATTTCTTCAAGAGAAATATTAGGGTTACAAACACTTTTTTTACTGCAACATACCAACTTTCGGAGTTCAGGTTCACATAATTCAAACATACCAACTAAGGGATTAACAGGGGGGGTTAAAGTGCCAGCAACTCTTAAGTCTTGATTACTATAAGCAGAATTACCCAACAGGAATGTTAAATTTAATTTTCTAGTAAACAATCTGAAATCAATCAATAATTCAGATAAATTACTTTTGTTCGTAGGTACAAATGTCACTCCTTTTGCAAAAAGTTTGTATTATTATTATTATTATTATTGTTTTTATTTTTGATTACATAAGCACATATATTTATATTTATTCTTAGCAAAAGTAATAATTTCTATTGTGTCATGATGTTTGTAAAGTCTTGAGGTTTTTATGTTCGTTTTGGTCTTGTAAGCAAAACATTGCAACTGTGAAGTGTAATTTTAAGTAAGTGCTGTGATCCACTTGTAGGCAATTAATCAATTAACTTCATGATATAGAGTGGATTTTTGCTGGGCTGACTGTCTTTGTTCTTGCTCTACATCTGAAGAAGTCTGGATATTTCCCAAACGAAAAGCACTTAATGTTATTTTGTTTTGGTATTAAAGTGAATAAGAATGGCTTTTTATATTTATTACTGTTTCATTGAGCTGAGTGACGTGTTGGTGCTTGTTCACAGTGTGTTCTTTTCTTCAGTTTAGAGAGGGGTGACAGAATGGCTATAGGTCTAAAATTAGAGATTTCTTGGGAGTTAGCTCCCTTGTGGATGGGAAGGGTATAAAATTATTTCCAGATAGATGGAACATTAGACTCAGAGATAGAGCATTTGATCAATATGGATATAGGGATAGCAAGGGTATCAGCTGCTAGCTGGAGAAAGAAGGGGGAAATGTTATCAACAGAAGTAGAGCATGGTTTCAATTTGGAGAGTAGTTGTTTGATATAAGTAGTAGATACAGGTAGAAGAGAAAATGGTGTAGAGGAGTTGGCACTAGGAGGAGGGGCAGAGCACTTAGAAATATTAGCAGGGAATAGGTTCATGTCAATCATTTTTGATACAGTGTATATATATATATATATATATATATATATATATATATATATATACATATATATAAAGAAAGTGTTAAAAATAGTGGCAGTTTCTTTAGGTGTCTTGTTTGGATAGAGTTTAGGGGAGGAAAGGTTTCCAGGATGCAGTATTTGGTTGACTGAATTCCAAAATTTATTGGGGTTAGATTTTTAGTGCTATTGGAAGGGTTATGGTAGAATTCCTTTTTATCTTAACAATGTGTTTTTTTGTCAGGTTTCTGTGTTCTTTGTACTTTTGCAAGTCTGAGGGGAGTTTATTTCTCGTTCAGGTTTTCCATACCCTAGCTCTATTTCTCATTAGGGTGCAGGTTGCCTTAGAGAGCCATGGAGATATTTTAGCTTTTATTCAGCCATGTTTCTGTTATGGTAATTACGTCAGGGTTATGATTAGCAACCCAAACATGGAATTCACAGGTTTTATTAAGTATACTTCTAATATTCATTGAGTAGAATGAAATATGTTTTTTGGGCATGATATGGGCATGTTGGTTGGGAGGGATAGAATTATTTGAGGGTGGGGCTGAGGTAGGTCCTGGATTAGGATGAATGTCAACAGATAGGAGTAGTGAAGCTGGAAGAGAGGGATACTTGTGTATATATAGATATCGACAGAGATATTTTGTTTTGGTTTTTGAGCAGATAGTCCTGGAGGGAGAAATTCTTATTCTGGGAAGAGGAGTATTTAGAGGGAGGATAGATTAAGTGATGTTAACAGAGTGCTGTGGGTAAGAGAAGACATAGTCTTCTGAATTAGTAGGCCTATTGTTGACTAGGGTTAAATAAGGATGGAAGGCAGTCATTGATGTAAGCAGAAGTAATGGAAGCAGACAGAGAAAGGAATAAGGGGAGATACCCATGTTGGAAGTTAAGAGGAATTGGTTGCTTTCTTATGTTCAGTAGCAGTGTGATAGGAAGGTGTGTAACTAGTAAGGAACTAGAGAAGGGTTTGGATGGAAAACAATGGAGGGGGTTGGTGAGAGTGAGGAAAGTAACACTCAGTAGAACTACTAGTGTATGTAGTCAGAAAGAGGGAAAGGAAAGGACATGTAAACAAGGTTAAGGCAGGTTGAAATTGCTAATACAGTTAATTGTCAAGTGCACATACTTTTCTTTTTTTTATTTTAGGAATATCTGGGAGTAGCTTTTGTTGGAGTCCTGTACTGGAACTGAGGCACAGGTGATATTAGGTGTCCAGCAGGGCAGAGTCAAAAGTCATGTAAGGCAGTAGGAGGTGAAAGGTTTTCTTCTTTTATTTTAGGAATATCTGGGAATAGCTTCTTAAGATCTCTCAATTTTGTTTGTAAAATGTTTTGAAGTTTATAAGTCTCCATATTATATGTTGTTATAAAGGAACTCATATAGTCATTCCTTCTACTTAAGGTAGTAGCAAGTTTGCTTGCACTACAACTACCAATTCAATTTTTTCCATTTTCGTTTTCCATTAATTATGTAACAAAGAAAAGTGTCCCCTTTCCCTTTTGTTTATTACCTCAAGCATAACATTGTTTACCAAATCAAGAGGGTATCCTCTACAAAAAAACAAATGTTTAATATTGCCACACTCATCAAGGAATGAATCCATGGTGGACACCATACGGGCTGCTCATACATACTTCCCCTTTACTATGGCCTTCTTTTGTTTTAAAGGGTATGCACTAGAAAAATGTAAAAAAAAACTGTTAGCATATGTCTCTTTTCTAAATATTTTTGATAAAATGTTTTTATTCTCAGAGTCTTTCATCAACCAATACATCCAAAAACATTATGTTAGAAACATCAATATTATGGGTAAACTTTCAGAATTTCATAGTGGTGTTAATGTAAGATACAAATTCATCTATTTTAGCTCATGGCCCATCCCATAAAATGAATGGATCATCCAAAAATGGGTATACATTTTACAGAAAAAGAAATAAGGAGGCTCAGAAACAAACTTATTTTCCCATTGTAGATACAAATTCGTCTATTTTAACTCTTGGCTCATCCCATATAATGAATATCATCATCATCTTCTTTCGGCTGTTCCCGTTAGGGCTCGCCACAGCAGATCACCTGTTTCCATTTCTTCCTGTCCTCTGCATCTTGCTCTGTCACACCAACCACCTGCATGTCTTCTCTCACCACATCCATAAACCTTATCTTAGGCCTTCCTCTTGAGTGTGGCTATGGGACCAGAATGTGATGGCTTATATGCCAATATTGTTGCTCTACAATGGGAAAATAAGTTTGTTTCTGAGCCTCCTTATTTCCTTTTCTGTAAAATGTATACCCATTTTTGGATGATCCATTCATTTTATGGGATGGGCCAAGAGCTAAAATAGATGAATTTGTATCTTACATTAAAACCACTCCGAACTTCTTAAAATTTACCCATAATATTGATATTTCTAGCATAGTGTTTTTGGATGTTTGGTTGATGAAAGACTATGAGAATAAATAGTTATCAAAAATATTTAGAAAAGAGACATATTCTAACTGCTTTTTTACATCTTTCTAGTGCATATCCTTTAAAACAAAAGAAGGCCATAGTAAAGGGGCAATATGTATGAGCAGCCTGTATGGTGTCCACCATGGATTCATTCCTTGATTAGTGTGACAATCTTAAACATTTGTTTTTTGAGTAGAGGATACCCTCTTGATATGGTAAACAATGTTATGCTTGAGGTTATAAACAAAAGGGAAAGGGGACATTTTGTGCCATTATTAATGGAAAAAGAAAATCGACTGGGTAGTTGTAGTGTAAGTGAACTTGTTACTACCTTAAGTAGAAGGAATGATTATATGAGTTCCTTTATAACAACATATAATATGGAGACTTAGAAACTTCAAAACATTTTACAAAAAATTGAGAGCTCTTAAAGAAGTGACAGGAACATCAGACTGTATGTGCGTGAATACCCAATAGTGGTTTATAAAAATGGTAGGAATCTCAAAAGCATTTTTGAAAAGATACATGGGGCTATTAAAACAGAAGGGGCCATGAAAAAATGTGGGGCATGTAATTTTTGTAAGTATGTACACAAATGTAACAGTGTGTACATAAACAATACGGATGTGGTACTTCATGGAAAATACAACTGTACGACTGAGAAAGTCATATATTGTGCTCTTTGTTGTAAATGTCAATGCTTTTACATTGGGAAAACTGATCAGAAATTGAAAATAGAATTTATGAGCATTTATACGACATTAGGACAAGAAAGGAAACAAATGCTTTAAGCAAACATTGTATGGAAGAAAGTGAAGATTATTTCGGGTTTATGGTTATTGACAATGTTGTTTTGGATCACTGAGGGGGTGCTTGGTTATTATTGTCAGAAAAATGTGAACTTTACTTGCAGTTACAGTTAAATGCAGGTAACTGGCCAGGTTTGAATGACCAAGTTTACATCAGTTCATTGTTGAAATTAAAGGCATTGGAGAGATGAGAATTTGTTTTTTGCTCGTAGTTAAAATAAATAAAATAAAACAAAGTAATTTGATTATACAGGTGTCATTATGACATAAAGTTTATCTTTTTAGTATATTGTGTGAGTTTTACAGTTGACTTTAGTGGTCAATTGATTTAATATGGTTATTATATATATTATATTTATCAAGGCATTAATTAATTTAGTGTATTTTTAAGAATTAATTGTTCTTTATTTTTGATTGGAATGGGAGGGGTGTTGCTATGATGTTCAATGATGTGTGTTGTTTGTACTATTATACCACTTTGTGTTGGAGTTATTTCATCTGATGAAGTTCTTATTGGCATGAATGAAAACGCTTATCTTTTCTAATAGACATTTTTATTCAGTGACTGTACTCAGTTTGCTCTTAAGGCTTGAGCACATTTAGCACTTGTTTTCATTGTGAACTATTTTTGGTGCCTTTGGATTATTTGAACCATTTACAGGTTCCCATTCAGTATGTTAACTTCTGGAGCTTCTTTCTATATACTGTTGTTTCCCATCTTGCAAGTCTCGCACTTATGGAGAGTGCGCACATTTTGGTTTTGCAACATTTGAAAATGTTGCACATCACTTACCATCATGCAAACACAGTAAGCGATTTTGCGCACTGCCGGACACCGTGTTTGTGCAATGTTAAGTGATGCACAACAGTAGCAAGCACTGCAATTTCAAGATTATTTGGTATACAGGCACTTGTGTAAATGTGCTAGTCAAATGTATCATGTCTACGGTTCTCCTACACTTACAGCTATTCCCACAAAAAGGTTGAGAAAGCAGTTGTGTATGTTGCACTTCATTGCTATAATCTGCAATCTCACAACAGTAAAACAAAATATGCACACCTTGTACTAGAACCCCGGATCATCTGCACTCCACACCTACACCTAACACCTGCTGCTACAGGATTAGTGGGATGATATCTGCTATCTTAGTAGTTATTGTAGGGTTCTAGCTGTTAATTGTAGCCCAATGCCACTTGCCGTGTTTGCGCACTGCACAATATTGTTAATTGAATGCATCCAGTCCATATGTGTGGCTGTCTGGGTCTTGTCTACAACCTGGGTGGTCCATTCCTCCAGTCTGTACGCTGCTGCACATCACACAAACCAGGTGAGCACAGCTAAACATATTTATGCCAAGTGGCATATCACACAAACACTGGCAAAAAAAAAAACAAAACAAAAAGAAATCAAAACACAAAAGACAGACTTTCCACAGTTTTGCAGAATGCCCAGATATTTGCATCATATTTTTGGCCTGTTCCTTGAAAATGTGTGGTTTATTGTGAAATCAGTGAAGATTGCAGTCAATATATAATAATATACATTTCTGTTCCATACTTCATATCCTTCAGAAAATACATGCTTGCCATTTGTCCCCTCATTAATTTACTGTTCAACCACATTATTGACACTAAAAGGCTGTGTGGAATGATCCACATTCAGTATACAGGTTTCGGAGCCAGTAACACCAGGAGAAGCAGCAAAACCTTGCTTACACATGCTGTACATCATTAATATTCATGATGCAAGGCTGCATGATGAACAATATCACATATGCAAATAAACTTCATGTAGGATCTGCATGGAACCTACATGGAGTTTATTGAATCTGCACCAACTTTGGGACAAATTGCCTGGAATGGGATTTCACAATACTCTTTACTGTATACACTGTCAGGTACTATGTTTGGACCATATACATAACTACCATACCTCTCAACTGTCCAGATTTTCACAGAATGTCTAGATTTCTGTCTTGTATCTTTTGGTTTGCTCCTTATAAAATTTGTGGTTGTCTGCTATATTACTGGGATGATCTCAGGAATGAAGCCACTAAATAGTTACATACATTTGAGTTTCAGACTTCAAATCTTTCAGAAAATGTATCTTAACACAAACCTTGTCCCTCCATTATGTTGAGCTTTGTCAAGATTTCTTGCACTAAGAGGTTGAGAGCTATGATAACTATATGTTAAGCCCTGTGATCATTGTGGCATTCCGCACAAACCCACTCACCTACTGTGCTCTGATGTAAACAGGTTTGCTATCCATGTTGCTTTATGTGGTTTCCTGGCTGGCAATATTGTTGCCAGCCATGAAACCACACTTGTTTAACTGTAATGCATGGCATGAATATGCAATTAGCGATGCTGCTCAGTGCACATCAACGTGCACACACGTAAACTCCATGTAGACTTCATGCAACGTTTCCTGAATCCCAGAGATAGTCTTTCTACTCTTGATTTCTAGGAGTGTTATTAGACATTCGGTTTTGTTAAATTTGGGTATTTCCTTTTTTAATTTCTCCAAGTCTTTTGAGTTTCTAATACCATGATGGGAATGGACCCCATTCCTAAGTCAAAATATGATTAAAATTCATAAAATTAGTATTGCTTCAATGTTAGCCAGAAGTGCTCACAGCACCCGTGATGTGCCCAGTAATGACTCATTCTGCAGTTCATATGGAGTTACATGTATCGGTAACATATCTAAGTACAATTGTAAATTATTTTTTATAAGACCATTGCTCCTACTACTACTGAGTATCCTTCTTCCACATTGCCCTCATTTCTGCCTGAAAATCCTGGTATTTTATGACTTTATGTCTCTCTGTAGTAAAAATTGTAATCACTGGCTGTAGCAATTTCTGTAATCAATGCTACTTTCATCTTCTTTTCATGGACTGCTATATTTGCATTTTTTCTCCTCTAATTTTTGAACTGTCGGCAATGGGTGAGCTGATATAAACGTAATAATTTTCTATAATGTCTCATGGCTCATCTTTCCAGTGTGTTTTAGCTAGTTCAATATTATGTTTGCACAATCCCCAATGCAACAGTCTTGCCACATTATGTTGCCTTTCAGTATATGGTCCTTCTGCCATTAGTGTATCACAACAAGCAATAAGATATGCCACTGTTTCCAATTCTGTTTTACAAAACCTACATTTATCTGTTTCTCCAACATGTTCAATGGACTTTGTAAACCAACGTGTCATAATCCACTATCTTGGACCGCTAATATTAACCTTTCATATTTTGGTTTAAATTCACCTTTCTTAACCATTCCTGTGTTTGATCCTGATCAACATCAGGTTGTTCCAAGAGTTTTCTATAATTGCAACTATAGTTATGCATTTTCCACATTTCTTGCCTTCTCATCTCATCTCATGCTTCACATTATATTCTTTCTTTTGTTTTTTTGGCACAATCAGTTGCTGCCTGATTTTTATCTACTTCTGGATTCTTGATTACTGTTCTCACTTGACACCGATACGTTTCTGCTAAACTAAGCAGGGAGGTCATCTTAGACTTATTCTACTCATATTCTGAAACTTTCACTATGTTTGGATCTTGTGAAGTCAACAGATATGTATGCAGTCCTACAATACTTACAAAGATGGGTAGTAATGGGATGGTTAGGGAATTTTTATACATGGTTGCTACACCATTTGTATGCTTGTTTTGTCTTTCATGCATGAGTATATTGTTTCCTGGGGGGTGATCTTATTATCCGTTATCTCTTTTTGTAACTAGGTTTCAGTAGTGATGACTACATCAGGAGTGTATGTGGCAAGGTAGGCATACTGCATATATCATGGATTTTATTGTACATTGACAACAGCTTGAAATTTGACATTCACATCTCCCAAACCATCAAAAAAGCACACAAGATAGTAGATGCCCTCTACAGAAACAAACAATTCCTGACCATAAATACAAAAGCTACCATTGCTCCTACACACCACTTAGCAACTCAGGTCTATATCAGTTGAGCGAAAAACCCTTTACGCGAATACCTAAACATCAACCCCTATATCTTGAACTGCGAAAATCCTGAATGCACTAAACCGCAAAAAATAAAATATCGAAATATCATAGTCGGCCAACCCCACCACCCGCTACTTAGTGCCTACCACATACATACACTAACCAAACCCTACAGACATACACCCAAACAAAATAAATAATCCACATACATACATTTAACAAAACCCTACTTCCAGCACTACACTAAACCCCACATACACAACTATGTGTATGCACTATCATTAACCCCTCCCTAACCCTAAGGTCCATAACTACCGCACACTTCCCCTACAGGCATACACCCAAACAAAATAAATAAAACACATACATACACTTAAAAAAACCCTACATCTAACACTACACTAAGTCTTACATACATTACCTATCTATGCACTTATCTTAACCCAAATCCTAACACTAAAGTCCTGTCTATCGCACACTTACCTTACGGAGCTATGCCGCAGATGGGCCAACCAAAACAAATCGACATTTCAGAATTTGCGGTTTTGGATGTTCGAGGTTTATGAACTTTGCACAATATGGTTCGACGTATTCGTATTCGCGTAATAGGGTTTTCGCTCAACTGATATAGACTCTAGCAACTCTCCTATACACCTCTCCCATCCTAACCAACATTAGAAAAATTGATCTAGCTAAATTAGAGTCTTGTTATAATAAAATTGTCAGGTTTGCCACAGATTCCCCATCTAGGACATATCATTGCACATCTCTAAAACAACTAAGCTGGCTAGAAATACCACAACTACTACTCTTTAATTAGCTAACATTTGCCCATAAAATCTTATATCAACTAGATAAAATGCATGCCTTCCAAAATTTTATACAACCACATACCAACACTCTCTGCTCCAGCAAAAAAACTACTTCTTACCATCTCAAAAGCAAACAACTCATCTGGGGACTCACTCTTCTCAAACATCATTCCCAAAATATGAAACAAACTACCAGCCCCGATAACCTCCAACTGCTCTACAGTTCATTTCAAAAAACTTCTAAAATCACACTTAACTGAAACTTGGCTCTGCTCATGCTCCTGTCCTGGCTTGTTTCTAGTACAGACAGACTCTAAGAAGCCTACAACATAAATGTCCTACTGTTGTCTTCTAAACTGCAAATGGAATCTATGCTTATTGGCATTGTAGAGATCTGTTTTTGTCCTCAAAGTGGGCATTTCCCACAGAAAAATTTCAGCTGTATCATCCGGAATATGTGCATATTGTATAACTCCTATGATTTTTGCCAACCTTATAGATACATCATATCTGTTAAAATCTTCCCTAGCTAGTTCATTTGGTTATACTATTTGTGCTTTGCACCTTACTGCTATTTTTTACTATATCAATTGTACTTTTTGGCATCTATTGTACTTTTTCTTCTTTCACTGTACTTTTTACACTTTTGTACAATTCTCTGATGTTTTCTCCCTGGACCTTCACTGAAAAAGAACCTGTGTCCAATTGGACTTTCCAGGTAAACAAATGTAAAATAAAATTAATAAAATAAAATAAATACTTCTAATGTACATATTTAGTAAGGTGAGTTTGGGTTCTGTTTTTTTGGGGTGATGTATAAGGTGACTGGTTTATTTTAGGGATGGAGTAGATGGTTTTATGACTAGTGGGACTTGGCTTGGGGTGAATATCTCTGCTAATTTTTTAATTAATATTTTACAGAGGCAAGACTGTGACCAGTTATATTTTGGTCTTGGTATGGTATTTGATCATAAATTTGGATACTTAGCTTTGAAATATTTATAGATACATAAATCAGATATAGTTTGTTTGTAAAGATAATGTGGGTGTTATGGAGAAAGACGGACTGGGTAGATATTCTTTGTGAGGAATGCTTGAAGTCCTAAGTATTTGAAAGAGTTGGATTTGATAATTGGTGATGAATGCTAGTAGAGTGAGGAGGAATAATAAAATAATCTGAGTTAGGGGTATTTTATTTAACTGGGGTTTATCTTTGTTGCAAATTAGGATTTGAAATTGTTAACAGGTTACTGGGTTGGTTGTAGAGATGTAATTTGATAGTTAATGGGAGAATGAAAACAGCTTGAGAGAGAGCCTTGGGTGGTAAACTACAGTAAGTGTTACTATAGGAAATAAAAATAATGTCTTTCGGCTTTTCCCAGTTAGGGGTCGCCACAGCGGAACTCTGGTCCACTTATGATTGGCAGTAGATTTTTACGGTGTTGAGGTGCCAGCCCGATGCCCAACCTTCAAAGAAGGCTCACCCATTCACGCACCTACCTGCATGTCTTTAAACATCACTCGACCATGGGGAGGACATGCAGACTCCACACAGAAGGCACTCCATTATTTTTCTTTTGGAGGGATACCATTACCAAAAATACCATTTAATATCAGCTGAATTTGATTTTGAACATTATGTAGAGCAAGACATTGAACTAATAAGTATGATGTAATTTGTTGTGTTATTTTAAGGCAGTTTTGAATTTTAATTGTAGAAGAGAGAATTTAGAAAAAAACTATTTATTTTTAATTACCATTTGTGAAAAGCTGATATAATGAATAATTGTATGCTTTATTTTTTTCTATATTTTTTAATATACTGGTCTTGAAAAGAATACAAGCATATTTACAGAGCTAAAGTGAAATAAGACTTACCAGTTTCACTGAAAACAAGTCTTGTAAGAATGAGAATAACAGCTTAGGATAAAAAATGACTTGTTACCCGGCAGAACTGTTAAAATCAAACACTTTAATTAAAAAACTAAAATCCAAGCTCAAAATTTAGGTTCCAAGGATAACAAAGTAAAAACTTGCAAGCAAATCCAAGAAATCCAAAACAAAACAATGGACAAGCACTTTCAACGTAATCAGCCTTCTTCAGATTCTGTTGTTTCCTGTTCCATTGGAGCCTTTTAAAGAGTAATCACCAGTTGAAAAATCTTATTCACCTTCTAAGTGCCAGTTTTAAAGGGACTACACCATTGAGTCCAGGCTCTTTGTCTGCTTGTAACCTGGCTATCCATTGAATTTCCATGTACTCAGTGTGATTGGATATATCTCTTCCCCTCAAATTATCTGTGACAAGTTGTATTTCTATGAAGCAAAATGTATGTGTTGGATTATGTATAACATGTCGGGCTAATGTATTTTCTTTCTTCTTTAGACGTATATTGCTTAAGTTATGAGGAATACGTACTTTAAATGTTTTGTTAGTTTTTCCAGTGTAGAAACAAATACATTGTTCACATAGTGCCAACTAAACTAGATTGCAAGAAGTACAGTCCACATAGAGTTCAAAGTTATATACCCTTTTTGTAGTCGGATGCTGAAATGAATCAAAACTGTTGATGTAATTGCATACCTTACATCTCCTGCAAGGATATGTTCCCAGACATCCAATATGTTTTTCTGGCTTCTGGAGGGAGTATTATCTCACACAAAAAAAAATTATTATTATTTTTAAACAAAATCTTGGCTGGTCTCCAACAATCTTTTTAATGTCTGGATCAGTCTGTAATATTTTCCAGTTATTCCTAATGACTTGACATATGTCTCTTACATCATTACTATAGGTTAAAGTATCAATTATGTGTGTCTGTTCTAAAGTTGCTTCAGTATTATGATCTGAATAATATGGATGTCCTTTCAACCTTCTCAGCTTCCTGTTCTTGCCAACAATTTCTTCTACTTCTTCTTGGTATAACCTCATTGGGGTGGTGATTCATCAGTGTGACAAAGCAATTCCCTGAGGCTCCAAGAGCAGAATACATTTTTCTTACATTTATTTCATTGAATTGCACTTCTTAACACTTATAATTGTGCTATATAGCTAATCTGCTACATTTTGCACTGTTATAAAGCTTTTTTTTACTGTTTCACTGCATTTTTGTACTGTTTTATACTGTTTTAACTGTATTTTCATTGATAGTGTTTCATTACTGTAAATGCATTTTTATTGAATTACTTAACTGTAAACTTCTTTTTCGTACTGACAGTAGTATTTTCTGTTTGTGAGTGCTCTATCTGTGCTTTTCTGTGCATTTTTTCTGAGGTTTCTGTGTTCTAGTAAGGTAGTATATTTTGGATAGAGGCCTGCTGTTATCCAGGCTTGGTTGTTTTGCTTCTTGAGTTTCCTGTGTTTCTGGCAGCCATCTTCTGCTGGTGGTGTCTTGTCTTCACTGTTAGTGAGAGTAACAGGGTTGCCTGACCTTCTCTAGCATGAGTGATTGGTTGAAAGAGCAGGGGCTAGCAGGATTAGGTAGTAATTTGAGCTTCTAGATTCTTCCATCTTTTCTGGTATTTATACCCTGTGTTTGCAGGGTGTTGAGCTTGTTTGCTCATTGTGCACTGCTGCTGTGCTGTTTTAACCCATTACAAGGTATCTCAGTTGCACTTTTTTCCTTTACCAGCACTCCTGTGTAACTGATGCCCTCCCTTGCATCTACTGTGATTTTATCCAGCCCTACTCACATCTATAGGTACTCTATTCTAATAGTACCTAATCTATCATCCTTTACTTCTCTTCCACAGATTCTGACAAACATGGAAGGACAATTTCCTGTGGTTTCTCCTGCTAGTCTTGATATGGTCATCCTGAGACAATGTAGCAACTGTCTCATGTGCACGGAAAACCCTCTTCTTCTACCACCTAGGAACACAATATGTGAGAGATGCAATTACATTAAGAACCTAGAATCCTTGCTGTCTCAATCACAAGCCAGTACATCTGGCACTGAGAAGGTTGTCTACACAAACACCACAAACACCACACCTCTAACACCACCCATACCTGTACAGTACATTCCTACATATGTGGAGGTTCTCAACAAAAACATATCTAAACAAAAGAGATCTCTGTGGCAAAAGCACATACGCACAACACAACCCACCACACCAAACACTGCACATAGTACACATGCCTGTGTCTCACAACCTCTAAGGCCCAGCCACAAACCCAACATATTAGTCATAGGAGACTCTATCATGGGACACACAGATGTGCCCCTCACCAGGCTAGACAAGGAGAAAGTCATGGTAAGTTGCTTGTCAGGTGCTAGAATCCACAATATCACTCACACACTCAAGTCTCTCAACAATAGGTACTGTTATGACTCTGTCATAGTCCATGTTGGTGGGAATGACTTGAGACATACCTCTCTGTACTATATGAAGAAAGACATGATTGAGCTTGCTGAATATGTGTCTCAGCCAGGCATGTGTCTTGCCTTAAGCAGCATCCTACTGTCACCCAGAATGATGCCTCAGTACAAACAGAAAATTATTTACTTTAATGATTGTCTTAGTTTTTGGTGTAATTCCAAGGGGATACAGTACCTGATAGCCTGGGAGGACATGATTGACAGACCACAATGCTTTGCCAGAGATGGCCTTCATCTGTCTTTCCTGGGCTTCAGGCTCCTGGCAAAGGCTCTTGCCTCCCGCATAGTGCCTTTTTCAGGCAAAGTCATTAGAACAAAATTACTAACGTGAAAAATTCTTCTAAATGAAATTTAAAGCTCATGCTGCTAAACACTAGGAGTCTTAACATGAAACTGCACTCATTGCAAGCATTCCTTGCCCTGGAAGATGCTAACATTTGTGCAGTCACTGAAACCTGGTTCAGAGCTGCAGAGAGCACCCCAGCCTTACCAGGTTACTTGTCCTACCATACTTTCAGACCCCAAACAGAGGGTTACAAAGGGAAATGAAGTACAGTTTCAATATTTATCAAAGACATACAAACCTCCAGGCTGGCCAAACAGTATGGTGCACAGGAGGCACTCAAGGTGCAGTTGACTATTGACAAAACACCTATTCAAATCATAGCTAGCTACAGACCCCCAACCATGACTCAGGAGGCCCACGCCACCTATCTGGACTTACTTGAATCCATCAAGATTCAACCCTCTACCCTAATCCTGGGCAACGTTAACTACCCAACCAGAGAGTGGAAGACCTATTCTAGCTGAGACTTGAATGCCCAGAGATTTCTCGACTTCGTCGATGCCAAGGCATTGGATCAGCTGGTCAACACCCCCACAAGAAGTGAAAGTATCCTGGACCTGGTACTAACTAACATGAAAAGCCACTGTAGCACCTCTACAGTATCATCCTCATTGGTAAGATCTGACCATAAATCAATCTCTTTCGAAGTCACCATCTCCCCTGACCCCCACCCCTTGCCAGGGTCAAACAAAAACAATTTCCAAAGCTGACTACAACCTCCTGAGAGCAGGTATAAGCAGCTTCATAGCCACCATCCCTTCATTTGAATCAAGCACTAATCTCCAAACCTGCATCAAAAAAACTATATGAGCACCTCTGTAGCTGCATGGATTCAGCAATACCTGACAGGACCAAATCATCTTCCTCAAGGAATAGTAAACCTGTGGACAGCAGCAATAAACAGACTCTATAATAAAAGGAAACAATTGCTGTCTAGGGCCAAGAAGGAGCAGATACCAAGTTGGAAGCAATCTCTCCTATGTCTGAACAAGCAAATAAGGTCACTGGTGAAATCTTCTAAGGCTAATTTGAGTCCAAATTGGCTACATCTACTAAGGACAATCACAAGGCCTTCTTTGCATACATCCACAATTTCAAAAGTAGCTCCCAAAACTGCTTCGAACTGGTGGTCAAGCATACCACATACACAAATTCCATAGATATAGCCAACCTGCTGGCAGACAAGTTCAGTGAAAACCTCACCCCCCCCGTCCCCCATCAGTAAACCAGGACATCCCCAGCACCTGCCCCATCACCAGGGAGCAGGTTATTAATGCCCACTCAAAGGCAAAAAATACAGCCTCATGGGACCCAACAACATTCCTGGCTGTGTCCTACATGAACTCAGGCAAGAGCTCTTAACACCAATAGGCACCCTATTCAACCAAAGCCTGTGCACCAGCTTAGTCCCAGCAGAATGGAGGACAGCCACTGTCATCCCTCTGCACAAAGGTGGAATATCCACTGACCCAGGCAATTATAGGCCCATCGGCCTAACTAGCCTGATCTGCAAAGCCATGGAATGCATTATCATGGACCTTATAAACAAGGACATTGTCAAAGGGAGATCATGCCTGTTAAACTTGGTCACCTTTCTTGAGACAGTCACCAAAGCCATGGATAAGGGCAAGACAGTGCACACTGCCTTCCTTGACCTAGCCAAAGCTTTTGACACTATTCCTTCACACAGGCATAATAGATAAATGCTCCTAGCTAGGCATCAACCCATATGTTACCAGATGGGTAGCTAAATGGCTCTCCGATAGAACACACTTAGTCAAAATAGGGGAAGGCACCTCTAGTAGCAGACCTGTTACAAGCAGCGTACCCAAAGGATCGGTCTTGGGGCCTCTACTGTTTGGGATATACTTTTCTGAGTGAAAGCCAAAACCAGTGGCCTGTAGCTGACCAAGTTTGCAAATGGCTGCAAGCTGGGCACTGTCATAAATTCCCCTAGTGATGTGAACATCCTCCAAGTGTGCCTTAACCAAACTAATAACTGGTGCTAGAAGCATGGCCTCAAGCTGAATGCCGAGAAATGCATTGTTATCCCCTTTGGGGAAAATGGTGTCCCCACTAATCATCACATTAATAACAATGTACTAAGCCTGCAATCAGTCATGAGGAACTTGGGCACTCAGGTTGATAGCAACCTGACTTTTGACCACCATGTTGCCTTCGTTGTACAGAAGGGTTTCTACATGATCCACCTCATATATAAGGGTATTTCATCCAGGAACAAGGAGGTCATAATATCCCTGTACTTTTCCCTTATCAGACTCATTATTGATTATAATGTCCCCTTCAGCATGTGCCTTGCCAAGCACATGCAGGAGTTGGAGAAACCACAGACGTTCCTTACCAGGAAAATCCAGGGTGTCAAATACCTATCCTATACAGATAGGCTAAAATCCCTGTCCCTCTACTCAGTCTCGTACAGACTGCTCAGAGGTGACCTGTGCCTGGCATACAAGGCTGTCTCAGATTCAGCCTTGATGGACTTGCTGCATATCCATAAGTCAAACTCCACGCACACAACCCACACACAGCATCTCAACCTGGTTTGTGACATTAATAGAACTTGTTGATGGGATAGCTTTGTGTCCCAATGACTCCCCTATCTGTGGAATAGACTTCTTCTCCATGTCAAGCAGAGTACCTCACTAGCCCTCTTTAAGAGGAACTTGGATGACTGGATGGGAAACAGAAAATATACCCCTGGGATCCCACCTGTGTCCCTGCTGGATAGGAAAAACAGGTGCAGACTTTGTGGGAACATGGGTGAAATTCTTGGCTAGGCTTATAAGGGCCTCCAGGCCAATAGCCTAGTATTAACCTATGAACCTATGAAAGTATTCTTCAAAGAATCAAACTCAGTCTCACATTATATGTCATTAGTACATAGTCTTGAAACCATAAGCATCTGTCCCATTATAATTTGTGAGTAAATACAACTGTGATGCATGCTTGATCTCTGTGCCATATGTTTTTTCCAACATTTCTTCCTATGAACCTGTGTGTTAATACCATGTGCAGACTGAGATCTAGTTTAACATCCAGGAAATCAATACTGGTTCTTGAATATAAATGAAATACAGTCCTCAGGATAAAGTGCCTCAGTGACAATGAGGAGTAAAATCCAAAGAAAATGTCCAGAGGCAACACCATAAAAAGTGAAGGAGACTTTATTGATATATAACTAAGACAATGTAAAAGTTGAGTGAGCGCTTTCGCATTCTTCAAAACGCTTCTTCAGACTTCATAAATTCATCTCTATAACCGCCTGTTAAATACATCCTGGTATCACATTCATTAATTGTTAGCCAATCACAAATTGATGAATATTCAAAAAATTACAGCTTATTACATAAATTGCATAAATTAAAACTTAAAATAACATTATGCTATTATTCATGTAGGCATATGATAGTATCAACATTCATTTTCAAATACAACTAGGTGAAATATAAAGTGTTGTATAAAAACTTATCATTCATTCGTAATATATTGTTTATAAACATAAATTTTCCTACACTGGCTAGCTACATAAAACTGTGGAACTACTTTAAGTGCTATGTTAATATGGTGGTTAAAATATTAAAAATGATATATATTACTAGATATAAAAATATGTCTATATATGTATATGTTAAATACTGTCAAAAGATATGCTAAAATGATGCTAAAATAGTCAAATGATGTTAAAATAGTAATGTAGCTGGTGAATTTATGTCTAAAAATGCAGTTTTAAAACTGACTGTGCAAAACAGTATGTATATACATTACGTGCAAACTGGCTTTGTGTATTCTTATGTGTGCAAGTATATGACAACATTAAAAAACTATTTGAATAGATATGTTAGATATGTATACTTAAAAATACTTAAAAACCTATCTATAGTTAAAAAGACAAAACATGTGTAAGGAGCAAAGTATTTCTAATATAAAAAGCAGCCATGGTGAATATATTACAGCTATATATTCAATGTGTATATGGTCTGTTTTTTAGGAAAGGTTTTAAAGACACTTTCTCATTCGACCCATGTCCTTTGTCTGCCTGTAGTTTCAAAATCCATTTATTTTCTTCTTTATCTGTATGATTCTTAATATTGCCTAGCCTCATGTTCTTTGTTATGAATTCTATTACTAGGAATACAAACTTATGACTTAAGTCATTATTGATTGTGTGTTTGGCTAGTGCATTACGTTTGTCCTCCCTGTGTATAGCGTACAGATGTCCCCTTACTCTTTCCCGTAGGGTTCTGTTTGTCTTTCCTATATAAAATGCATTACATTTCTGGCACTGAGCCAGGTAAACCAGATCACGTGACTTGCAGTCTGCATAATGTTTTAATGTATATGTGTTTCCTGTATCTGGGTGTCTAAATATATTTGTACTGGCCATATGAGAGCACTAACTGCAATTCCTACAGGCAAATGTGCCTTTCCTATCTGATTGTGTCCTGCATGTCTTGTTCTTGTCATAACATAGCATCCTTTTAAATGATTTGGTGTTTTTATATGAATATCTGGGTTGAGTACCTACTATTTCTAGAATAGAGTCATCTACTGTTAGTATATTCCATTGTTTCCTCACTATTTCTCTAATTTTGTTGTTGTTATTGGTATATGGAATAGCGAGTCTACTAGTATGTGTAGAGGTGTCCCTTCTCTCTTGTCCATGTTGTCTATCTTTATGGAAGAAGGGTTTACCTCTTCCTTGTCTTTCTGCTACCACATTGTTCAATAGGTCTTCACATTCTTTATTTTTATATCCTCTATCAATTAACTCACTTTTCAAAGTGTTGACTGTTCTGAGGAAAGTTGTATCATGACTCGTTAATCTGGATGCTCTAAGTCCTTGGCTTTTAACTATATTTTGGTATATGTGTAGTGGATGCATGCTGTTACGGTGTAGGAGAGTGTTTTTCCTACAACTTTTCCTGTACATCTCAGTTTGTACCTCATCCATGTCCTTGTTGACTAGGACATCTAAAAATTCTATCTTATCTGTTGACCAATTAGCTGTGAATGATAAAAAGTTAGTTGTGCCATTGATGTATTTTATAAATTCTTGTAAGGTTTCTACATTACCTTCCCATACAAGAAAAATATCATCCACAATTCATTTGTAGCACTTAATGTTGTCTTTAAATAATAAATTATTAATCACGTGTGTATTCCCAATAGGCCAAGATGATGTTGGCGTAGAAATTGGCACAGGGTGTGCTCATCGCCACGCCTTTAACTTGAAGATAATATTTGTCACCATATGGAAAAACATTCCTATTCAAAAAATCTTCTAATAGCATCATAACTCTCATAATCAATTCCTTAGACATGCCTTTACTGATCAAGAATAATCTAACATAATCCATTCCTGTATTATTAGGTATTGATGTGAACAAAGATGCCATGTCTCTGTCACTAAATAACATGTAGAAATATCATTGCCTGTAAAAACATATTCAGAAAAAGTTTCAAGAAATTGTTGTGTGTCTCTGATAATAGTCTCTGTCTGTTCTACAATAGGTCTTAGCTGTTTTTCTACATAAATTGACATGGTTTCCATGAGCCATCCTTTACTCGACACTATCAGTCTCATGGGTGAATTCTGTCTATCTTTATGTATCTTAGGTAGCCCCCTGAATGTGGGGACCATGGGTGTTTCTATCAAAAAATATTTATATAAATCACTATCAATAATATTCATTGTCGCCTCATAGCAAGACGTTGTCCCGTTCGATTCTCAGCTAGAGCGTCTTCTGTGGGGAGGCATACGTGAATGGGGCGTGCCTTCGTTGAAGGTTGTGCATCAGGGCTAGTAACCCGGTAGGTAAAAATACACTACCAATCATTAGCGGACCGGAGTTCCACTGTGGCGACCCCTAACTGGGAAAAGCCGAAAGACACAAACAAACTATCAATAACATTCATCATTAACAGGTCATATAGTTCACTGTGCACCTCTTTAATTATCTTGTTCAATTGATAGTTGGTCAGGCATTGATATGTATCTACTTCATTTAGCATATCATTCATTTAGTCATATAGTATTCTCTATCAAGAATTACAACAGCTCCACCTTTATCAGCTGGCCTGATTATTATATCATTACTGTCTTGTAAATCGCTTAGTGCTTTACATTCATGTCTGCTCATATTAAAAAATTATTTTCTGACATCATTTCTGTTGACTTCAAAAATGTCTAGCAATTCCTTTTCACAGGGTTTTTCAAATGCTTCTTACAATGGATTATTAAGAGGGATAAAAGTGGATGGTTTCCTAAAGTTACATGCTGTGGTATTATCACTGTTCCCATACATATGTTTTAAACTGACATTCCTGACAAATAGTTTTATTTCAATCAGTAGCTCAGTAACATTTACACTCTTTGAAGGGATAAACGAAAGTCCCTTATTTAATAAGGATGTCTCTGCATCATTTAAAACATATTTAGAAATGTTTATAATCAAGTTCGACTTATTGGTCTCAGGATTTTCTTCTGGAACTCTATCCGTTCCTTGGAGGACTTGCGCTTCCTCATCCTGTGTGAGGTTGTCCATGCTGGCTTCTGTATTGCTCTGATTGGTAGGGGAAAAGGATGGAAAGTCGGCGCTTCTGTCAATGTAAATGATGTGCTTCATTGTGTAGATCTTTCCTCCTTACATCTGAATGAATAGGAAAACTTGGTGTATTTACATTCTGTTATTCTGTTCTGCTTGTTTGTGCATTGTTGCTACTATTCAGTATGCCGACGTCTTGTCTTGGTCTTTCCTGGCTTGCTTCTGGGCTGATAATGATGTTCACTGTAGAAATGGGCATTGCTACAGTGTGCGTCACCCCCGATTGGTTAGTTGAGGTTAATGGTGTGATTTCAATGTTTCTCATTGGCTCCCTGGGCCAGGAAAATACATTCTCTTTATGGAAATCAATTACATCACACTCGGGCTTCTTTTTCTTGCCTTGAAGAAGTTTATTCTCTATGAATGAAAGATTAGTGCTTAGCTCCCTGTCGAAATCAGCTAGTTCTTGCTGAGATGAGAGACTGGAGAGTTCATTTCTAATTTCTGCTATTTCAGCTGTCAAGTTTAGATCAGTTAAAGTGTATTGTTCGATTAGGAGCTTTATATACCCAAAACTTGTTTTTAAATTAAGTTTCTGCCATTTAGCAAGTAAATTGGGATAAGTGGTGATAAATGTGAGCATTTTTAGCACACACAATCCCCTGGGTATAACTTTAAAACTAAGACATGCTTCCATATGCATTCTTTGCCATTGTATATTTTTTAATTTAATCAGTTTGTTCTCTATCTTCCTTCTGGTCTGTAAAACTGCAATATTCATTTCATGGTTTACAGTATTTTCACCACTGCTGCATAGAACAGTTCTGGTGAATTCAAAATGGAAAAAACCAGGATCCAACCAAGAGACACACTGAGGCACAATAAGCTAGCACTTTCATCCACTTTTAATGATGTGAACTTCTTCAGAAAAAATAATAATAACCACCTACCCATCTTTTAAATGATTCATTACAGGAAATTATGTCATAATCTGCACAGTCAAATAAATTTAAAGTAATAATACTATATAAAATAATTAATATATCTATAAAAATGTATATACATACATATAAATACTACATGTATAAATAAATACAATATATTGGTATGTTATTACATACCTTATATTTATCTATATTTTAAAAAACATTTTATATTAATGACTTCATTAAGCCCTGGATATATATCAGCCCCAAAAAGGAGCTGCCAAAATGCTTCCTTCTGTTGTAATGTGTTGTCAATGTCACCACCAAATATTTTTTTCTCTACATAATCTAAAACAAAAAATTCAAATTTCTTAAAATCCGTGCAGGAAAGAGCATGTCTAGCTAAAGAATTGTTTTTATCTTTTTTCTTTAGAGCTAGAACATGCTCATAAACTCTACGTTTTAAAACTCTTTTTGTTTTACCTATATAGTAATTTGTGCATGTGGAACAAGTAGCCATGTAGACTACATTTTCACTATGGCAATTAAAATATTTATTTGCCCAGAATGTTTGTCCCAAATGTTCTATAGTGATAAAGGACGAATTACACATGAACCTACATTGTTTACAGTCCTTACATGCAAAAGTACCTTTTTTGTTACTAACTGATCTATCTTTGTAAGTTTCTGACTTCTGAGAAGTTTCTAACTTCTGTCTAATATTTGTCACCTTTTTGTATGTAAACTTTGGTAAATGACCCAAAGATATACTTAATTCCTTGTTACCTAAAATAATTCTCCAGTTCTTCTCAATAATTTCCTTTATACACCAAATTTCATTTACTATTGGCAGAGGAAATGCTATGTTGAATTCTTGATTCTTTCTTTTATTACTGTGATGTAAACATATTGGAGCTTCCACTATTATGTCGTCAGAAGACAAAATGGGCTGAGCAACACCTTTTCTTAAGAGTGAAACCTCTTTCTATTCCCTCTAACCACCTTTGGTCATAACCCCTTTGGAGAAATAATTCTCTAAGAAATGTAAGCTCATTCCAAAAAATATGTTCATCAGAAGTAAGCCTACTTAGTCTGATCATTTGACCCTTGATGACACCTTTTTCATGTGTGTTGGGTGCAAACTATCCCTGTGCAAATACTGATTTGCAAAACATGACTTCCTATAGATTCTACTCTTAAATTTTCTTGTAACATTATCTATGTTAAGTGTCAAATCCAAGAAATTAATTTGTTCACCAAAACCACCTATTTTGAAAAATAAAAAATCTGTAGTGCCATTAAGGTCAGATACAAATTCTACGAATTCAGAATGTTCCCCTGACCACAAAAAAGCAAATCATCTATGTATCTGTGGTATAATTCTACCTTGTTGTAACCAGGGTGTAACTTCAGGAACCTATTTTCCCAATTGGCCATGACTATGTTCGCAAAAGCCGGTGCCACTCTTGCTCCCATGGCTACACCTGATATTTGCTTATATAATGTATTATTGAATTTGAAAAAATTATTATCGAGTACCAATTCCATTAATGTACAAATTGTGTTTACTTTTTCACCTGAAAAATCAGTATGACATGTGAGATAGTCTCTCATGAACTCTAAACCTACTTCCTGATTAATAGAAGTGTACAAACTCGTGACATCTAGCATACAAAAATATATGTCTCTGTCAGGCATTTTATATTTACCTAAAATCTCTAGCAAGTGCCAAGAATCTCTTAGATAATGTTCTGATTTTTGTACTATTGGATTGAGAACATTATCTAACCATATTGAAATATTCTCAGTTTTAAATTGTCTGGCAGAGACTATAGGTCTAAAAGATGGACTTGTTTCGTTGTTTTGAATTTTAGGAATTCCAAAAAAAGTGGCCATTTATGGATGTTCTACCAATAGAAAATCATAATCAGCTTTAAATTTATTTGACTGTGCAGATTATGACATCATTTCCTGTAATGAATCATTTAAAAGATGGGTAGGTGGTTATTATTATTTTTTCTGAAGAAGTTCACATCATTAAAAGTGGATGAAAGTGCTAGCTTATTGTGCCTCAGTGTGTCTCTTGGTTGGATCCTGGTTTTTTCCATTTTGAAGTTACTAGTTTGTCTTTTCCAGCTTGGTTTACTGTTGTTTCAGTTTCTGTTTTGGAACCAACATTGATGGCAGCTGAGGTTTCTTCACAAGAAGACTTGTTAAATCTCTCCACCTATCCAGTTCCTAAAAGAGGTGAAGAGTTGCCTACTACATCAGTCTTTTCATTACAACTATCAAGTACTATCATGAAGATAGTAAAAAATTGTTTGGAAGAACAATTAAGCTTCAAAAAGGTCCAAAAGGGCGAGGGCGCTTTAAGACCTGAAGTTGGAGGTTGCCCACGCCCATTTCAGTCATCAGAAGCCTGCAGTGAAGAACATCCTGTGAACCGAAATGGTGAGGGAGCTGAATCACGAAGTATGGCAGATAATCCTGTATGGAGTTATATTAGTAAACCTTATGAGAACCCGTTTACAAACCTAGCAGAGATTCCAATGAATGAAACTGTAAGTAAACAATTACATGATTCTAATTCATGTAAAAAGTGTATTTTTGAACTGGAGAGACTTGTTTTCAAGTATGTGTCTTTAACTTTGGAAGTACAATACTTAGGGGAATGTATTAATCGCAAAATAGTTCCGCAAGGTTTGAGAACGGCGAAATTCCCCAATTGTGTTTCTCCTGGTGACGATTTGTGCAATGTTTTAATAGAATTGTACAATGAGACTGGCTTGGCCATGATGAGAGTGCTTGTCTCTCACTACGAAAAAGAAATAGTTAAACTCAAGGACAGTATTAAATCTAAGGATGACAGTATAAAAAGTTATATTTGCTTCAATAATTTTTTAACATTATATAATGGCATTGAAGCAAAGGCGGACAGACATAGAGCTACTATTATAGCTAGAAAACAAAACAAGTTAAAGAGAGACAGTCAAGCATACAGGTCAAATCAGGCCTACATCAGTATCACTGATGTGAGTGTCACCACAGTACCTTCAATTAACAATAGTTCTTTGGTCAACAGGGTGGCCAATCTCCAAGAGGGGTTGACTACAGGAAATAAGGAGGTTTTTCCTAGAGTGAATGAAGTACCAGCCCTTTTGGTCAATGATGAACAGAGTGTCAATGTGAATGGTACTACAAACAACACAGTAAAAGTGGGAACTAGTTTTGCTGGAGTGGTGGCTACTTGCAATGGACATTCTAATGGACATGTTACTGGCCCTTTTCGGACACAAGGGCCTTCCATGAAAAGGAATACCAAATTTTACAATGTGACGCAGCAGAAAGGGAAGACAAAGGGAAGAACAAACGGAGGTGATTTCACCTCCAAGAGACAATTTCACCATAGATGTTGTCAATTTGAGTAGTAGTTCCTTTTGTGCAGCGACCAACAGTGTGCTAAGCAAAGGTTTTTCTTTTATTCCTACCAACAGGATGAACATTGGCCAAGTTAATGATTGATTTTAGGCTTTTTTTGCGTAAACTCAACCTTCAATATATTTTGCATGATGTTAACACCACAGTGGAACAGGGAAATTCTAAGCTTAGTAAACAGAGTGTCTTTAACCCCCCATTGGTGAACACACTGCAAGTGTTTCAAAACATTTGTGAAAAAGAGTTTAGAGGGATTAAACATGGCAATGTTAAAAATAACTTATCTGAAGCTGAACTAATTGCTTTGGAAAACATAAGTAGGAATTCTAACATCAGAACTATGAAAGCTGACAAAGGGGGGGAAATAGTAATCATGGACACCTGTGTTTATGAAAAATCACTCAGTATGTTATTAGAAGATTCAGATACTTATTCCAAAGTTTCTTTACACTTTGTCAACTACAGTTTTAGGAAAATTGATACCTTTTTGTTTGATATGTTTTGCCAAGGGGAAATTGACAAAGCTGATTATGATTTTCTATTGGTAGAACATCCAAAAATGGCCACTTTTTTTGGAATTCCTATAATTCAAAACAACGAAACAAGTCCATCATTTAGACCTATAGTCTCTACCAGACAATTTAAAACTGAGAATATTTCAATATGGTTAGATAATGTTCTCAATCCAATAGTACAAAAATCAGAACATTATCTAAGAGATTCTTGGCACTTGCTAGAGATTTTAGGTAAATATAAAATGCCTGACAGAGACATATATTTTTGTACGCTAGATGTCACGAGTTTGTACATTTCTATTAATCAGGAAGTAGGTTTAGAGTTCATGAGAGACTATCTCACATGTCATACTGATTTTTCAGGTGAAAAAGTAAACACAATCTGTACATTAATGGAATTGGTACTCGATAATAATTTTTTCAAATTCAATAATACATTATATAAGCAAATATCAGGTGTAGCCATGGGAGCAAGAGTGGCACCGACTTTTGCGAACAGTCATGGCCAATTGGGAAAATAGGTTCCTGAAGTTACACCCTGGTTACAACAAGGTAGAATTATACCACAGATACATAGATGATTTGCTTTTTTTGTGGTCAGGGGAACATTCTGAATTCGTAGAATTTGTATCTGACCTTAATGGCACTACAGATTTTTTATTTTTCAAAATAGGTGGTTTTGGTGAACAAATTAATTTCTTGGATTTGACACTTAACATAGATAATGTTACAAGAAAATTTAAGAGTAGAATCTATAGGAAGTCATGTTTTGCAAATCAGTATTTGCACAGGGATAGTTTGCACCCAACACACATGAAAAAAGGTGTCATCAAGGGTCAAATGATCAGACTAAGTAGGCTTACTTCTGATGAACATATTTTTTTGGAATGAGCTTACATTTCTTAGAGAATTATTTCTCCAAAGGGGTTATGACCAAAGGTCGTTAGAGGGAATAGAAAAAGAGGTTTCACTCTTAAGAAAAGATGTTGCTCAGCCCATTTTGTCTTCTGACGACATAATAGTGGAAGCTCCAATATGTTTACATCACAGTAATAAAAGAAAGAATCAAGAATTCAACATAGCATTTCCTCTGCCAATAGTAAATGAAATTTGGTGTATAAAGGAAATTATTGAGAAGAACTGGAGAATTATTTTAGGTAACAAGGAATTAAGTATATCTTTGGGTCATTTACCAAAGTTTACATACAAAAAGGTGACAAATATTAGACAGAAGTTAGAAACTTCTCAGAAGTCTGAAACTTACAAAGATAGATCAGTTAGTAACAAAAAGGGTACTTTTGCATGTAAGGACTGTAAACAATGTAGGTTCATGTGTAATTTGTCCTTTATCACTATAGAACATTTGGGACAAACATTCTGGGCAAATAAATATTTTAATTGCCATAGTGAAAATGTAGTCTACATGGCTACTTGTTCCACATGCAAAAATTACTATATAGGTAAAACAAAAAGAGTTTTAAAACGTAGAATTTATGAGCATGTTCTAGCTATAAAGAAAAAAAGATAAAAACAATTCTTTAGCTAGACATGCTCTTTCCTGCACGGATTTTAAGAAATTTGAATTTTTTGTTTTAGATTATGTAGAGAAAAAAATGTTTGGTGGTGACATTGACAACACATTAGAACAGAAGGAAGCATTTTGGCAGCTCCTTTTTGGGGCTGATATATATCCAGGGCTTAATGAAGTCATTAATATAAAATGTTTTTTAAAATATAGATAAATATAAGGTATGTAATAACATACCAATATATTGTATTTATTTATACATGTAGTATTTATATGTATGTATATACATTTTTATAGATATATTAATTATTTTATATAGTATTATTACTTTAAATTTATTTGACTGTGCAGATTATGACATCATTTCCTGTAATGAATCATTTAAAAGATGGGTAGGTGGTTATTATTATTTTTTCTGAAGAAGTTCACATCATTAAAAGTGGATGAAAGCGCTAGCTTATTGTGCCTCAGTGTGCCTCTTGGTTGGATCCTGTTTTTTTCCATTTTGAAGTTACTAGTTTGTCTTTTCCAGCTTGGTTTACTGTTGTTTCAGTTCTGGTGAATTGCAACAAAGGATTACTTTCTACCTTCAATAGTCTCTGAAACAGATTATCATCCTTACCATTGATTTCAATAGGACCCATATCCCTTGGGTTGTATGCCAGTTCAATTTCAGTCCCTTCTGCTATGTCCCTTTACATTGCAAGTACACAAAGCAATGAGAATAAATGAAATACAGTCCTCAGAATAAAGTGCCTCAGTGACAATGAAGAGTAAAAGCCAAAGAAAAGGTCCAGAGGCAACACCATAAAAAGTGAAGGAGACTTTATTGATATATAACTAAGACAATGTAAAAGTTGAGTGAGCGCTTTCGCGTTCTTCAGAACGCTTCTGAAGACTTCATAAATTCATCTCTATAACCACCTGTTAAATTCATCCTGGTATCACATTCAGTAATTGTTGGCCAATCACAAATTGATGAATATTCAAATAGAATTAAATGCATGCCTACATATTCTAAGTCCCCTTGGTAGAATATTGTAATGTAGACAGGCTTCCATCCAGAAGTGCTGCCACTGTAGTCATTTCGGCTTAAAACCTGCATCTTCCACTTCTTTAAATATCTTGGAAAAGGTTTCATCTTCGCCTCGTGACAATAGTAGTTCTACAGCAACATCAGCCAGGTTCAAGTGTAACAAAGGATTAATGTTATTAGCAAACACATTTCACATGCTTCGTAAATGTAGATTTATTAATATACTCACATTCAGGTTGATAGCTGAGTTCCAAATTATCTTTACTTTCTGCCATGTGCGAAGCTTCTGAGCCCCCCCAAGCCTTTCTGTGTTTGAGGGAAGCATTCTAACTTATCAGTGGGAGTGATAAGCACTAGGTGGCCTATCTACCACAAGATCCAGGTACAGATTATTAGTTTTAGCACTTGAATTTGCTTATCCATGCTCAGCACTTGTTCAGAACTTGTTAGCACTAAATAAGCTACAAATGACTACAGCACTCATCCTTCCTCTTTACCTAGAGAAAAACAGTTTTTGTACTTACTTTTCACAATTGTAGAGAAAAACAGCTCTTATACTCACTTTCCTCACTTCTCTAGAGGAAAGTAGTTTTTTTATTCAGGCATGTCCAAGGGTCAGCTCCCATTGTTCTTTCCTGTATATCTGATGAATCTGGGCATCTTGAGTCAATGTAGCAATTGCCTTATGCACACAGACAACCCTCTCCTCATACCACCCAACACCACAACCTGAGAGAGATGCATTTATCTAGCCAAACTGGAAGTAAAGCTCTCTCCAACCAAGACGGAACTTGACAGTCAGGAGGAGAAGGTAAACACTTGCACCACACCACACTCATCACATAGTCTCACTAAACCTACACCACCAAAATCCACACATAGAAACACAAAAACATTCACAGAGGCCCTCAGTAATAATCTGCTCAAGCAACAGAGACCTCCAAAGCAAAAACACAAGCAACCTCCACCCCCCCAACACAACCCAAATGACACATAGCCCACAAACTCAGTGTGCCAATAAACGACAGCCCATAAGGCAAACCAATGTACCTAACACACTAGTCATAGGTGACTCTATAGTCAGGCACACTGATGTCCCACTCACCAGGCTAAACAAGGAGAAGATTACTATCAGCTGCTTGTAGGGTGCCAGGATCCGCCACATAACCCACGCACTCAGGTCAATCCACAATAAGTACAAATATGACTCTGTCATTGTCCATGTTGGTGTGAATGACCTGAGACATACCTCCCTGGACTACATGAAAAGAGACATGAAAGAGCTCTCTGAACTTGTAACCCAGGCAGGTATGACCTAGCCCTGGGCAGCATCCTACCATCACCCAGAATGATACCACAGTGCAAGGACAAAATTATTGACTTCAACAATTGGATAAGCTTCTGGTGTCATTCTAAGGGGATCCAGTATCTGTCTGCCTGGGACAACATGGTTGACAAACCATGATGATTTGCCAGAGATGGCCTGCACCTGTCGCCCCTGGGATTTGGGATACTGGTT
Source organism: Protopterus annectens (assembly GCF_019279795.1). NCBI lineage: Eukaryota > Metazoa > Chordata > Ceratodontiformes > Protopteridae > Protopterus > Protopterus annectens. The sequence continues at coordinate 110,761,551 of NC_056737.1, read as the reverse complement.
AAGGCTCTTGCCACCCCTATAGTGCCTTTTTTTAGGCAAGGTTCAAATGACAAATTCACCACCATAACAGGAACAGGCAAGCAAAAACTGAGGGTAATGCTACTCAATGCTAGAAGTCTAAATCTCAAAATGCACTTACTCTAGACACTCCTTAAAATGGAGAACATTGATATCTGTGCAGTGACTGAGACCTGGTTCAAGGCTCTAGAGAGCACCCCTGCATTACCAGGCTATAACTCACACCACACTTTTCGGCCATTTAACCTGGACCATAACACCAAGGTGGAGGTGTGTTCATATTCATTAAGGATATCCACAACTCCAGGCTAGTTGTGCAGCATAATGCAGCCAAGGTTATCCAAGTGCAACTTACTCTGGGTAAAACTGCAATACAAATTGTAGCTTGCTACAGATCCCCCACCATGGCCCAGGATTCCCACTCCTCTTTTCTTGTATACTGGAAAATATTAGGATTCAACCAAACACCCGAATAATGGGCGATTTCAACTATCCCACCATTAACTGGGAAAACTGCTCATGTACCAACTCCTTCACTCAACGCTTTCTGGAATTCATAAATTCCAATAACCTGGATCAACTTATCCACACCCTCACCAGGGGCAACAATATCCTAGACCTAGTCATTTCCAACATGAGTGGCCGGTGTTCACACCAGAAATCAACTCCTCATTGGTCAGATCCGACCATAAGCTAATCACCCTAGATAACCACATCCCACCCCCACCCAACCTCAGGGGTTGGGAGGGTGGCCTAATGATTAAGGTGTTTGCCTTGCAAATACAAGGTGCAGGGTTTGAGTCTCACAAGGGATAATTGGCTAAGCTTAAAATGGCTCGCAAGGGCAAGTTAGCTTAGTACAAATCTATGAACCTATGAACCTATGAACCCACCATTAAAAAAACCATGGTAAAAAAATTTCACCAAAGCCAACTTCATGCTTCTTAAGACAGAAGTGGTGAACTTCATGACACCCATGCAGATGGACAATACATTTACGACTGCTGAATCCTACACAAATGCACTCTATAATCACTTACATGAGTGCATGGATCATGCTATTCCAAACAAAACCAAGACGCTATCCTCCAAAAAAAGGAAGCCAATCTGGTGGTGCCCAACCATAAACAAACTCTACAACAGAAGGAAGAAACTGTTGAAAGAAAGTAAAATCCCATGAGTGGAGGAGCTCCCTGGTCAGCCTCAGTAAGAAGCTGAGATCCCTTATAAGATCCTCCAAAGCTAGCTACGAAAACAAAATCACCACTGATTCTAAGGGCAACCACAAAGCATAGGTTCATAGGTAGGTACTAGGCTATCTGCCCGAGGGCATTTTTGGGCAGCCTGGGAGTTGGCAGCATTGTAAGTGCAGCCTGGCATTCTATAGCTATGTCAAGAATCTCAATGGCAACACCCAGATCTGCTCTGAGTTACAGCACAACGGCATGAAAATTACAGAACCAAATGATATTGCCAACATCCTGGCAGATAGGTTCAGTGATAACTTTACCCCCCTCTCACCCCCTAAAGGGCCCATATCTATACAGAAATAATGCAGAGTCCCTGTAATCACATCTATGCAGGTAAAAGCTGCACTCTCTAAAACCAAAAACACAGCATCCATGGGACCGGACAACATCCCAGGCTGCATTTTACACGAACTTCAGAACAAACTGGCTCCCCACCTAACCATCATGTTCAATCATAGTCTCACGTCAGGCTTTGTGTCCACTGAATGGCACACAACAACAGTTATCCCACTCCACAATGGGGGAGCCATCAGTGATCCTGGGAACTATTGTCCTATTAGTCTGATGAGCCTGGCCTGCAAGGCAGTGGAATGTATCATCATGGGACTCATAAACAAAGATATTGGTAACCTTCAAACTCTGGACCACACCCAGCTCGGGTTTGTGAAAGGCAGATCATGACTTCTGAACTTGATTGACTTCTTTGAGGCAGTAAGTAAAGCTGTAAATGAGGATAATGTGGTTTACACAGCCTAGCTTGACCTTGCTAGGGCTTTCAATATCATCCCCCATTCTGAAATTATAGCTAAACTTACTAAACTAGGTATAAATCCCTATGTCACAAGATGGGTTGCCAACTGGTTCACTGACAGAACCCACACTGTAAAAGTTGCAGACTCCAAATCTGACTTCAAACCAGTGACAAGTGGAGTACCACAGAGTTCAGTCCTGAGACCGCTCTTGTTTGGCATCTACTTCTCTGAAATACAGACTAACACAGAAGGCCTCTGGCTAACAAAGCCTGCAGATGACTGAAAACTAGGAGCCATAGTCAAGTCCCCAAATGATGTGGACATCCTACAGAAGGGCCTCACTGAGACAGATGCCTGGTGTCAGAGGCATGGCCTCAAGCTCAATGCCAAAAATTGCATTGTCATCTCCTTTGGTAAAAACTCTGTACCCATGAACTACTACATAAACGGCAGTCTACTTAACACTGAATGTGTGATAAGAGACTTTGGGACCCAGGTGGACAGTAGTCTCTCCTTTGATAATCACATCACCACAGTCATCAGGAAATCCTTCTATGTGGCACACCTCATCACAAAAGGGTTCTCATCCAGGAAAAAACAGGTCATTGTTCCCCTCTACTCGGCACTCATTAGACCCATTATAGAGTACAATACCCCTTTTGGAATGTACCTCACAAGAAATCTGCAGCAGCTGGAAAGGCCACAGAAGTACCTCACAAAGAGGATTACTGGACTCAAACAGATACCCTACACTGACCATCTCCAAAACCTCTAGCTTTACTCTGCAGCATATCACCTACTCCGAGGAGATCTCTTCCTAACATATAAAGATATGTTAAACCCAGAGCTATTGGACATGCTACACCTAAAGAAATCCCAATCCCTCCAAGCCACACAATCTAGGTATCTAAACCTTGTCACCACAATAAACAGGACATGCTGGAGGGATAGATTCCTGCCCCAGAGACTTACTATACTCTGGAACAAGCTACCCATCTATGTCAAGCAAAGTTCCTCATTAGCACTCTTCAGGACAAATCTTGATGAGTGGATGGGAAATAGGAAATATACCCTGGGGATCACTTCTGTGGCTCTGCTCGACAGGGGTACAGGAGATTAACTTTCTTGGGTGGCATAAGCCAGGGAACCTTGTTGGCTAGGCTTACTTAGGCCCTTGGGCCGATAGCCTAGTACCTACCTATGAGCCTATGAACCTATTCATTAAATGAAGAGTGAGCAATGCTTAGCAGTGCTTAGCACTGCTTAGCTGGTCTGAGCATTGCTTAGAAAGTATAATTCTAAGCACCATTCAGCACAGCTAAGCTGATTTGCACACTGCTAAGCACCGCTTAGCATTTGCCACTTTAAACATAGCTCAACTCAGTGGGTTTGCACATTGCTCAGCTTAGCTCAGCATTTTTGAAAATGGTCCAATAATGGCAAAGGGTGGGAATATGGCCTTATTTAAACCCCATATATGGGAATACAGCCAGAACCTGTTTAGTTTGATCACTGCAGGAGCTATGTCTGGAGATGAAGAGGGAGCATGCTTTAGGGCACAG